>NW_027331981.1:310833-621666 GCF_048418815.1 Hemitrygon akajei | reverse complement strand
CCACTGAAATATGCCCTGAACCTGTACCCTGCATAACATCCCTGTCTCCCTGGAACGTACCATTGCAGAACACCACACAAATGTGCCCTGAACCTGTACCCCTCCATAACCACCCTGTCTCACTGGAACGTACCAATGCAGAACACCACACAAATATGCCCTGAAACTGTTCCCGTCCATAACCTCCCAGTCTCACTGGAACGTACCACTGCAGAACTCCACACAAATATGCCCTGAACCTGTACCCTTTCCATAACCACCCTGTCTAACTGGAACGCACCAATGCAGAACTCCACACAAATATGCCCTGAACCTGTACCCCTCCATAACCTCCCTGTCTCACTGGAATGTACCAATGCAGAACTCCACACAAATTTACCATGAACCTGTACCCTCCATAACCTCCCTGTCTGACTGGAAAGTACCAATGCAGAACTCCACACAAATATGCCCTGAAACTGTACCTGACCATAATCTCACTATCTCACAGGAACGTACCACTGCAGAACTCCACACAAATATGCCCTGAACCTCTACCCGTCCATAACCTCCCTGTCTCACTGGAACGCACCAATGCCGAACTCCACACAAATATGCCCTGAACCTGTACCCGTCCATAACCTCCCTGTCTCACTGGAACGCACCAATGCCGAACTCCACACAAATATGCCCTGAACCTGTACCCCTCCATAACCTCCCTGTCTCACTGGAACGTACCAATGCAGAACTCCACACAAATATGCCCTGAACCTGTACCCCTCCATAACCTCCCTGTCTCACTGGAACGTACCAATGCAGAACTCCACACAAATATGCCCTGAACCTGTACCCCTCCATAACCTCCCTGTCTCACTGGAACGTCCCAATGCAGAACTCCACACAAATATGCCCTGAACCTGTACCACTCCATAACCTCCCAGTCTCACTGGAAAGTACCAATGCAGAACTCCACACAAATATACCCTGAACCTGTACCCCTCCATAACCTCCCTGTCTCACTGGAACTTACCAATGCAGAACTCCACACAAATATGCCCTGAACCTGTACCCTCCATAACCTCATTGTCTCACTGGTACGTACCAATGCTGCACTCCACACAAATATGCCCTGAACCTGTACCCCTCCATAACCTCACTGTCTCACTGGAACGTACCAATGCAGAACTCCACACAAACATGCCCTGAACTTGTACCCTCCATATCCTCATTGTCTCACTGGAACGTACCAATGCTGTACTCCACACAAATATGCCCTGAACATGTACCCGTCCATATTCTCCCTGTCTCAGTGGAACGTCCCACTGCAGAACTCCACACAAATATGCCCTGAACCTGTACCCTGCATAACCTCCCTGTCTCACTGGAACGTACCAATGTAGAACTACACACAAATATGCACTGAACCTGTACCCCTCCATAACCTCCCTGTCTCACTGGAACGCACCAATGCCGAACTCCACTCAAATATGCCCTGAACCTGTACCCTGCATAACATCCGTGTCTCACTGGAACGTACCATTGCAGAACACCACACAAATGTGCCCTGAACCTGTACCCCTCCATAACCACCCTGTCTCACTGGAACGTACCAATGCAGAACACCACACAAATATGCCCTGAAACTGTTCCCATCCATAACCTCCCAGTCTCACTGGAACGTACCACTGCAGAACTCCACACAAATATGCCCTGAACCTGTACCATGCATAACCTCCCTGTCTCACTGGAACGTACCAATGCAGAACTACACACAAATATGCCCTGAACCTGTACCCCTCCATAACCTCCCAGTCTCACTGGAACGCACCAATGCCGAACTCCACTCAAATATGCCCTGAACCTGTACCCTGCATAACCTGCCTGTCTCACTGGAGCGTGCCATTGCAGAACACCACAGAAATATGCCCTGAACCTGTCCCCTCCATAACCTGCCTGTCTCACTGGAACGTACCATTGCAGAACTCCACACAAATATGCTCGGAAACCTGTACCCCTCCGTAACCTCCCTGTCTCACTGGAACGTACCAATGCAGAACTACACACAAATATGCCCTGAACCTTTACCCGTCCATAACCTCCCTGTCTCACTGGAATGTCCCACTGCAGAACTCAACACAAATATGCCCTGAAGCTGAACCCTCCATAACCTCCCTGTCTCACTGGAATGTACCAATGCAGAACTACACACAAATATGACCTGAACCTGTACCCCTCCATAATCTCCCTGTCTCACTGGAAGGTACCAATGCAGAACTCCACACAAATATGCCCTAAACCTGTACCCCTCCATAACCTCCCTGTCTCTCTGGATCGTACCAATGCAGAACTCCACACAAATATGCCCTGTACCTGAACCCCTCATTACCTCCCTGTCTCACTGGAACGTCCCAACGCAGAACTCCACACAAATATGCCCTGAACCTGTCCCCTCCATAACCTGCCTGTCTCACTGGAACGTACCATTGCAGAACTCCACACAAATATGCTCGGAAACCTGTACATCTCCATAACCTCCCTGTCTCACTGGAACGTCCCAATGCAGAACTCCACACAAATATGCCCTGAACCTGTACCACTCCATAACCTCCCAGTCTCACTGGAATGTACCAATGCAGAACTACACACAAATATGCCCTGAACCTGTACCCCTCCACAACCTCCCTGTCTCACTAGAACGTACCAATGCAGAACTCCACACAAATATGCCCTGAAACTGTACCCCTCCATAACCTCCCTGTCTCTCTGGATCGTACCAATGCAGAGCTCCACACAAATATGCCCTGAACCTGTACCCCTCATTACATCCCTGTCTCACTGGAACGTCCCAACGCAGAACTCCACACAAATATGCCCTGAACCTGTCTCCTCCATAAACTGCCTGTCTCACTGGAACGTACCATTGCAGAACTCCACACAAATATGCTCGGAAACCTGTACCCCTCCATAACCTCCCTCTCTCACTGGAACGTCCCAATGCAGAACTCCACACAAATATGCCCTGAACCTGTACCACTCCATAACCTCCCAGTCTCACTGGAATGTACCAATGCAGAACTACCCACAAATATGCCCTGAACCTGTACCCCTCCACAACCTCCCTGTCTCACTAGAACGTACCAATGCAGAACTCCACACAAATATGCCCTGAACCTGTACCCCTCCATAACCTCCCTGTCTCTCTGGATCGTACCAATGCAGAACTCCACACAAATATGCCCTGAACCTGTACCCCTCATTACATCCCTGTCTCACTGGAACGTCCCAACGCAGAACTCCACACAAATATGCCCTGAACCTGTCCCCTCCATAACCTGCCTGTCTCAATGGAACGTACCATTGCAGAACACCACACAAATATGCCCTGAACCTGTACCCCTCCATAAACTCACTGTCTCACTGGAACGTACCAATGCAGAACTCCACACAAACATGCCCTGAACCTGTACCCTCCATATCCTCATTGTCTCACTGGAACGTACCAATGCTGTACTCCACACAAATATGCCCTGAACATGTACCCGTCCATATTCTCCCTGTCTCAGGGGAACGTCCCACTGCAGAACTCCACACAAATATGCATTGAACCTGTACCCTCCATAACCTCCCTGTCTCACTAGAACGTACCACTGCAGAACTCCACACAAATTTGCCATGAACCTGTACCCTCCATAACCTCCCTGTCTGACTGGAAAGTACCAATGCAGAACTCCACACAAATATGCCCTGAAACTGTACCCGACCATAATCTCCCTCTCTCACAGGAACGTACCACTGCAGAACTCCACACAAATATGCCCTGAACCTGTACCCTGCATAACCTCCCTGTCTCACTGGAACGTACCAATGCAGAACTACACACAAATATGCCCTGAACCTGTACCCCTCCATAACCTCCCTGTCTCACTGCAACGCACCAATGCCGAACTCCACTCAAATATGCCCTGAACCTGTACCCTGCATAACATCCCTGTCTCACTGGAACGTACCATTGCAGAACACCACACAAATATGCCCTGAAACTGTTCCCGTCCATAACCTCCCAGTCTCACTGGAACGTACCAATGCAGAACTACACACAAATATGCCCTGAACCTGTACCCCTCCATAACCTCCCTGGCTCACTGGAACGCACCAATGCCGAACTCCACTCAAATATGCCCTGAACCTGTACCCTCCATAACCTCATTGTCTCACTGGAACGTACCAATGCTGTACTCCACACAAATATGCCCTGAACCTGTACCCCTCCATAACCTCCCTGTCTCACTGGAACGTACCAATGCTGTACTCCACACAAATATGCATTGAACCTGTACCCTCCATAACCTCCCTGTCTCACTGGAACGTACCACTGCAGAACTCCACACAAATTTACCATGAACCTGTACCCTCCATAACCTCCCTGTCTGACTGGAAAGTACCAATGCAGAACTCCACACAAATATGCCCTGAAACTGTACCTGACCATAATCTCACTGTCTCACAGGAACGTACCACTGCAGAACTCCACACAAATATGCCCTGAACCTCTACCCGTCCATAACCTCCCTGTCTAACTGGAACGCACAATGCAGAACTCCACACAAATATGCCCTGAACCTGTACCCCTCCATAACCTCCCTGACTCACTGGAATGTACCAATGCAGAACTCCACCCAAATATGCCCTGAACCTGTACCCTGCATAACATCCCTGTCTCCCTGGAACGTACCAATGCAGAACACCACACAAATGTGCCCTGAACCTGTACCCCTCCATAACCACCCTGTCTCACTGGAACGTACCAATGCAGAACACCACACAAATATGCCCTGAAACTGTTCCCGTCCATAACCTCCCAGTCTCACTGGAACGTACCACTGCAGAACTCCACACAAATATGCCCTGAAACTGTACCCGGCCATAATCTCCCTGTCTCACAGGAACGTACCACTGCAGAACTCCACACAAATATGCCCTGAACCTGTACCCTGCATAACCTCCCTGTCTCACTGGAACTTACCAATGCAGAACTACACACAAATATGCCCTGAACCTGTACCCCTCCATAACCTCCCTGTCTCACTGGAACGCACCAATGCCGAACTCCACTGAAATATGCCCTGAACCTGTACCCTGCATAACATCCCTGTCTCCCTGGAACGTACCATTGCAGAACACCACACAAATGTGCCCTGAACCTGTACCCCTCCATAACCACCCTGTCTCACTGGAACGTACCAATGCAGAACACCACACAAATATGCCCTGAAACTGTTCCCGTCCATAACCTCCCAGTCTCACTGGAACGTACCACTGCAGAACTCCACACAAATATGCCCTGAACCTGTACCCCTCCATAACCACCCTGTCTAACTGGAACGCACCAATGCAGAACTCCACACAAATATGCCCTGAACCTGTACCCCTCCATAACCTCCCTGTCTCACTGGAATGTACCAATGCAGAACTCCACCCAAATATGCCCTGAACCTGTATCCCTGCATAACCTCCCTGTCTCACTGGAACGTACCAATGCAGAACTACACAAAAATATGCCCTGAACCTGTAGCCCTCCATAACCTCCCTGGCTCACTGGAACGCACCAATGCCGAACTCCACTCAAATATGCCCTGAACCTGTACCCTCCATAACCTCATTGTCTCACTGGAACGTACCAATGCTGTACTCCACACAAATATGCCCTGAACCTGTACCCCTCCATAACCTCCCTGTCTCACTGGAACGTACCAATGCTGTACTCCACACAAATATGCATTGAACCTGTACCCTCCATAACCTCCCTGTCTCACTGGAACGTACCACTGCAGAACTCCACACAAATTTACCATGAACCTGTACCCTCCATAACCTCCCTGTCTGACTGGAAAGTACCAATGCAGAACTCCACACAAATATGCCCTGAAACTGTACCTGACCATAATCTCACTGTCTCACAGGAACGTACCACTGCAGAACTCCACACAAATATGCCCTGAACCTCTACCCGTCCATAACCTCCCTGTCTCACTGGAACGCACCAATGCCGAACTCCACACAAATATGCCCTGAACCTGTACCCGTCCATAACCTCCCTGTCTCACTGGAACGCACCAATGCCGAACTCCACACAAATATGCCCTGAACCTGTACCCCTCCATAACCTCCCTGTCTCACTGGAACGTACCAATGCAGAACTCCACACAAATATGCCCTGAACCTGTACCCCTCCATAACCTCCCTGTCTCACTGGAACGTCCCAACGCAGAACTCCACACAAATATGCCCTGAACCTGTACCACTCCATAACCTCCCAGTCTCACTGGAAAGTACCAATGCAGAACTCCACACAAATATACCCTGAACCTGTACCCCTCCATAACCTCCCTGTCTCACTGGAACTTACCAATGCAGAACTCCACACAAATATGCCCTGAACCTGTACCCTCCATAACCTCATTGTCTCACTGGTACGTACCAATGCTGCACTCCACACAAATATGCCCTGAACCTGTACCCCTCCATAACCTCACTGTCTCACTGGAACGTACCAATGCAGAACTCCACACAAACATGCCCTGAACCTGTACCCTCCATATCCTCATTGTCTCACTGGAACGTACCAATGCTGTACTCCACACAAATATGCCCTGAACATGTACCCGTCCATATTCTCCCTGTCTCAGTGGAACGTCCCACTGCAGAACTCCACACAAATATGCCCTGAACCTGTACCCTGCATAACCTCCCTGTCTCACTGGAACGTACCAATGTAGAACTACACACAAATATGCACTGAACCTGTACCCCTCCATAACCTCCCTGTCTCACTGGAACGCACCAATGCCGAACTCCACTCAAATATGCCCTGAACCTGTACCCTGCATAACATCCCTGTCTCACTGGAACGTACCATTGCAGAACACCACACAAATGTGCCCTGAACCTGTACCCCTCCATAACCACCCTGTCTCACTGGAACGTACCAATGCAGAACACCACACAAATATGCCCTGAAACTGTTCCCATCCATAACCTCCCAGTCTCACTGGAACGTACCACTGCAGAACTCCACACAAATATGCCCTGAACCTGTACCATGCATAACCTCCCTGTCTCACTGGAACGTACCAATGCAGAACTACACACAAATATGCCCTGAACCTGTACCCCTCCATAACCTCCCAGTCTCACTGGAACGCACCAATGCCGAACTCCACTCAAATATGCCCTGAACCTGTACCCTGCATAACCTGCCTGTCTCACTGGAGCGTGCCATTGCAGAACACCACAGAAATATGCCCTGAACCTGTCCCCTCCATAACCTGCCTGTCTCACTGGAACGTACCATTGCAGAACTCCACACAAATATGCTCGGAAACCTGTACCCCTCCATAACCTCCCTGTCTCACTGGAACGTACCAATGCAGAACTACACACAAATATGCCCTGAACCTTTACCCGTCCATAACCTCCCTGTCTCACTGGAACGTCCCACTGCAGAACTCAACACAAATATGCCCTGAAGCTGAACCCTCCATAACCTCCCTGTCTCACTGGAATGTACCAATGCAGAACTACACACAAATATGACCTGAACCTGTACCCCTCCATAATCTCCCTGTCTCACTGGAAGGTACCAATGCAGAACTCCACACAAATATGCCCTAAACCTGTACCCCTCCATAACCTCCCTGTCTCTCTGGATCGTACCAATGCAGAACTCCACACAAATATGCCCTGAACCTGAACCCCTCATTACCTCCCTGTCTCACTGGAACGTCCCAACGCAGAACTCCACACAAATATGCCCTGAACCTGTCCCCTCCATAACCTGCCTGTCTCACTGGAACGTACCATTGCAGAACTCCACACAAATATGCTCGGAAACCTGTACCCCTCCATAACCTCCCTGTCTCACTGGAACGTCCCAATGCAGAACTCCACACAAATATGCCCTGAACCTGTACCACTCCATAACCTCCCAGTCTCACTGGAAAGTACCAATGCAGAACTACACACAAATATGCCCTGAACCTGTACCCCTCCACAACCTCCCTGTCTCACTAGAACGTACCAATGCAGAACTCCACACAAATATGCCCTGAAACTGTACCCCTCAATAACCTCCCTGTCTCTCTGGATCGTACCAATGCAGAGCTCCACACAAATATGCCCTGAACCTGTACCCCTCATTACATCCCTGTCTCACTGGAACGTCCCAACGCAGAACTCCACACAAATATGCCCTGAACCTGTCCCCTCCATAAACTGCCTGTCTCACTGGAACGTACCATTGCAGAACTCCACACAAATATGCTCGGAAACCTGTACCCCTCCATAACCTCCCTCTCTCACTGGAACGTCCCAATGCAGAACTCCACACAAATATGCCCTGAACCTGAACCACTCCATAACCTTCCAGTCTGACTGGAATGTACCAATGCAGAACTACACACAAATATGCCCTGAACCTGTACCCCTCCACAACCTCCCTGTCTCACTAGAACGTACCAATGCAGAACTCCACACAAATATGCCCTGAACCTGTACCCCTCCATAACCTCCCTGTCTCTCTGGATCGTACCAATGCAGAACTCCACACAAATATGCCCTGAACCTGTACCCCTCATTACATCCCTGTCTCACTGGAACGTCCCAACGCAGAACTCCACACAAATATGCCCTGAACCTGTCCCCTCCATAACCTGCCTGTCTCAATGGAACGTACCATTGCAGAACACCACACAAATATGCCCTGAACCTGTACCACTCCATAAACTCACTGTCTCACTGGAACGTACCAATGCAGATCTCCACACAAACATGCCCTGAACCTGTACCCTCCATATCCTCATTGTCTCACTGGAACGTACCAATGCTGTACTCCACACAAATATGCCCTGAACATGTACCCGTCCATATTCTCCCTGTCTCAGTGGAACGTCCCACTGCAGAACTCCACACAAATATGCATTGAACCTGTACCCTCCATAACCTCCCTGTCTCACTAGAACGTACCACTGCAGAACTCCACACAAATTTGCCATGAACCTGTACCCTCCATAACCTCCCTGTCTGACTGGAAAGTACCAATGCAGAACTCCACACAAATATGCCCTGAAACTGTACCCGACCATAATCTCCCTCTCTCACAGGAACGTACCACTGCAGAACTCCACACAAATATGCCCTGAACCTGTACCCTGCATAACCTCCCTGTCTCACTGGAACGTACCAATGCAGAACTACACACAAATATGCCCTGAACCTGTACCCCTCCATAACCTCCCTGTCTCACTGCAACGCACCAATGCCGAACTCCACTCAAATATGCCCTGAACCTGTACCCTGCATAACATCCCTGTCTCACTGGAACGTACCATTGCAGAACACCACACAAATGTGCCCTGAACCTGTACCCCTCCATAACCACCCTGTCTCACTGGAACGTACCAATGCAGAACACCACACAAATATGCCCTGAAACTGTTCCCGTCCATAACCTCCCAGTCTCACTGGAACGTACCAATGCAGAACTACACACAAATATGCCCTGAACCTGTACCCCTCCATAACCTCCCAGTCTCACTGGAACGCACGAATGCCGAACTCCACTCAAATATGCCCTGAACCTGTACCCTGCATAACCTGCCTGTCTCACTGGAGCGTACCATTGCAGAACACCACAGAAATATGCCCTGAACCTCTACACCTCCATAAGCACCCTGTCTAACTGGAACGCACCAATGCAGAACTCCACACAAATATGCCCTGAACCTGTACCCCTCCATAACCTCCCTGTCTCACTGGAATGTACCAATGCAGAACTCCACCCAAATATGCCCTGAACCTGTATCCCTGCATAACCTCCCTGTCTCACTGGAACGTACCAATGCAGAACTACACAAAAATATGCCCTGAACCTGTACCCCTCCATAACCTCCCTGGCTCACTGGAACGCACCAATGCCGAACTCCACTCAAATATGCCCTGAACCTGTACCCTCCATAACCTCATTGTCTCACTGGAACGTACCAATGCTGTACTCCACATAAATATGCCCTGAACCTGTACCCCTCCATAACCTCCCTGTCTCACTGGAACGTACCAATGCAGAACTCCACACAAATATGCCCTGAACCTGTACCCCTCCATAACCTCCCTGTCTCACTGGAACGTACCAATGCAGAACTCCACACAAATATGCCCTGAACCTGTACCCCTCCATAACCTCCCTGTCTCACTGGAACGTCCCAACGCAGAACTCCACACAAATATGCCCTGAACCTGTACCACTCCATAACCTCCCAGTCTCACTGGAACGTACCAATGCAGAACTCCACACAAATATACCCTGAACCTGTACCCCTCCATAACCTCCCTGTCTCACTGGAACTTACCAATGCAGAACTCCACACAAATATGCCCTGAACCTGTACCCTCCATAACCTCATTGTCACACTGGTACGTACCAATGCTGTACTCCACACAAATATGCCCTGAACCTGTACCCCTCCATAAACTCACTGTCTCACTGGAACGTACCAATGCAGAACTCCACACAAACATGCCCTGAACCTGTACCCTCCATATCCTCATTGTCTCACTGGAACGTACCAATGCTGTACTCCACACAAATATGCCCTGAACATGTACCCGTCCATATTCTCCCTGTCTCAGTGGAACGTCCCACTGCAGAACTCCACACAAATATGCATTGAACCTGTACCCTCCATAACCTCCCTGTCTCACTAGAACGTACCACTGCAGAACTCCACACAAATTTGCCCTGAACCTGTACCCCTCCATAACCTCACTGTCTCACTGGAACGTACCAATGCAGAACTCCACACAAACATGCCCTGAACCTGTACCCTCCATATCCTCATTGTCTCACTGGAACGTACCAATGCTGTACTCCACACAAATATGCCCTGAACATGTACCCGTCCATATTCTCCCTGTCTCAGTGGAACGTCCCACTGCAGAACTCCACACAAATATGCCCTGAACCTGTACCCTGCATAACCTCCCTGTCTCACTGGAACGTACCAATGCCGAACTCCACACAAATATGCCCTGAACCTGTACCCCTCCATAACCTCCCTGTCTCACTGGAACGCACCAATGCCGAACTCCACACAAATATGCCCTGAACCTGTACCCCTCCATAACCTCCCTGTCTCACTGGAACGTACCAATGCAGAACTCCACACAAATATGCCCTGAACCTGTACCACTCCATAACCTCCCAGTCTCACTGGAAAGTACCAATGCAGAACTCCACACAAATATGCCCTGAACCTGTACCCCTCCATAACCTCCCTGTCTCACTGGAACTTACCAATGCAGAACTCCACACAAATATGCCCTGAACCTGTACCCCTCCATAACCTCCCTGTCTCACTGGAACTTACCAATGCAGAACTCCACACAAATATGCCCTGAACCTGTACCCTCCATAACCTCATTGTCTCACTGGTACGTACCAATGCTGCACTCCACACAAATATGCCCTGAACCTGTACCCCTCCATAACCTCACTGTCTCACTGGAACGTACCAATGCAGAACTCCACACAAACATGCCCTGAACCTGTACCCTCCATATCCTCATTGTCTCACTGGAACGTACCAATGCTGTACTCCACACAAATATGCCCTGAACATGTACCCGTCCATATTCTCCCTGTCTCAGTGGAACGTCCCACTGCAGAACTCCACACAAATATGCCCTGAACCTGTACCCTGCATAACCTCCCTGTCTCACTGGAACGTACCAATGCCGAACTCCACACAAATATGCCCTGAACCTGTACCCCTCCATAACCTCCCTGTCTCACTGGAACGCACCAATGCCGAACTCCACACAAATATGCCCTGAACCTGTACCCCTCCATAACCTCCCTGTCTCACTGGAACGTACCAATGCAGAACTCCACACAAATATGCCCTGAACCTGTACCCCTCCATAACCTCCCTGTCTCACTGGAACGTACCAATGCAGAACTCCACACAAATATGCCCTGAACCTGTACCCCTCCATAACCTCCCTGTCTCACTGGAACGTCCCAACGCAGAACTCCACACAAATATGCTTTGAACCTGTACCACTCCATAACCTCCCAGTCTCACTGGAAAGTACCAATGCAGAACTCCACACAAATATACCCTGAACCTGAACCCCTCCATAACCTCCCTGTCTCACTGGAACTTACCAATGCAGAACTCCACACAAATATGCCCTGAACCTGTACCCTCCATAACCTCATTGTCTCACTGGTACGTACCAATGCTGCACTCCACACAAATATGCCCTGAACCTGTACCCCTCCATAACCTCACTGTCTCACTGGAACGTACCAATGCAGAACTCCACACAAACATGCCCTGAACCTGTACCCTCCATATCCTCATTGTCTCACTGGAACGTACCAATGCTGTACTCCACACAAATATGCCCTGAACATGTACCCGTCCATATTCTCCCTGTCTCAGTGGAACGTCCCACTGCAGAACTCCACACAAATATGCCCTGAACCTGTACCCTGCATAACCTCCCTGTCTCACTGGAACGCACCAATGCCGAACTCCACACAAATATGCCCTGAACCTGTACCCCTCCATAACCTCCCTGTCTCACTGGAACGCACCAATGCCGAACTCCACACAAATATGCCCTGAACCTGTACCCCTCCATAACCTCCCTGTCTCACTGGAACGTACCAATGCAGAACTCCACACAAATATGCCCTGAACCTGTACCCCTCCATAACCTCCCTGTCTCACTGGAACGTACCAATGCAGAACTCCACACAAATATGCCCTGAACCTGTACCCCTCCATAACCTCCCTGTCTCACTGGAACGTCCCAACGCAGAACTCCACACAAATATGCTTTGAACCTGTACCACTCCATAACCTCCCAGTCTCACTGGAAAGTACCAATGCAGAACTCCACACAAATATACCCTGAACCTGTACCCCTCCATAACCTCCCTGTCTCACTGGAACTTACCAATGCAGAACTCCACACAAATATGCCCTGAACCTGTACCCTCCATAACCTCATTGTCTCACTGGTACGTACCAATGCTGCACTCCACACAAATATGCCCTGAACCTGTACCCCTCCATAACCTCACTGTCTCACTGGAACGTACCAATGCAGAACTCCACACAAACATGCCCTGAACCTGTACCCTCCATATCCTCATTGTCTCACTGGAACGTACCAATGCTGTACTCCACACAAATATGCCCTGAACATGTACCCGTCCATATTCTCCCTGTCTCAGTGGAACGTCCCACTGCAGAACTCCACACAAATATGCCCTGAACCTGTACCCTGCATAACCTCCCTGTCTCACTGGAACGTACCAATGCCGAACTCCACACAAATATGCCCTGAACCTGTACCCCTCCATAACCTCCCTGTCTCACTGGAACGCACCAATGCCGAACTCCACACAAATATGCCCTGAACCTGTACCCCTCCATAACCTCCCTGTCTCACTGGAACGTACCAATGCAGAACTCCACACAGATATGCCCTGAACCTGTACCCCTCCATAACCTCCCTGTCTCACTGGAACGTACCAATGCAGAACTCCACACAAATATGCCCTGAACCTGTACCCCTCCATAACCTCCCTGTCTCACTGGAACGTCCCAACGCAGAACTCCACACAAATATGCTTTGAACCTGTACCACTCCATAACCTCCCAGTCTCACTGGAAAGTACCAATGCAGAACTCCACACAAATATGCCCTGAACCTGTACCCTCCATAACCTCATTGTCTCACTGGTACGTACCAATGCTGCACTCCACACAAATATGCCCTGAACCTGTACCCCTCCATAACCTCACTGTCTCACTGGAACGTACCAATGCAGAACTCCACACAAACATGCCCTGAACCTGTACCCTCCATATCCTCATTGTCTCACTGGAACGTACCAATGCTGTACTCCACACAAATATGCCCTGAACATGTACCCGTCCATATTCTCCCTGTCTCAGTGGAACGTCCCACTGCAGAACTCCACACAAATATGCCCTGAACCTGTACCCTGCATAACCTCCCTGTCTCACTGGAACGCACCAATGCCGAACTCCACACAAATATGCCCTGAACCTGTACCCCTCCATAACCTCCCTGTCTCACTGGAACGCACCAATGCCGAACTCCACACAAATATGCCCTGAACCTGTACCCCTCCATAACCTCCCTGTCTCACTGGAACGTACCAATGCAGAACTCCACACAAATATGCCCTGAACCTGTACCCCTCCATAACCTCCCTGTCTCACTGGAACGTACCAATGCAGAACTCCACACAAATATGCCCTGAACCTGTACCCCTCCATAACCTCCCTGTCTCACTGGAACGTCCCAACGCAGAACTCCACACAAATATGCTTTGAACCTGTACCACTCCATAACCTCCCAGTCTCACTGGAAAGTACCAATGCAGAACTCCACACAAATATACCCTGAACCTGTACCCCTCCATAACCTCCCTGTCTCACTGGAACTTACCAATGCAGAACTCCACACAAATATGCCCTGAACCTGTACCCTCCATAACCTCATTGTCTCACTGGTACGTACCAATGCTGCACTGCACACAAATATGCCCTGAACCTGTACCCCTCCATAACCTCCCTGTCTCACTGGAACGTCCCAACGCAGAACTCCACACAAATATGCCCTGAACCTGTACCACTCCATAACCTCCCAGTCTCACTGGAACGTACCAATGCAGAACTCCACACAAATATACCCTGAACCTGTACCCCTCCATAACCTCCCTGTCTCACTGGAACTTACCAATGCAGAACTCCACACAAATATGCCCTGAACCTGTACCCTCCATAACCTCATTGTCTCACTGGTACGTACCAATGCTGTACTCCACACAAATATGCCCTGAACCTGTACCCCTCCATAAACTCACTGTCTCACTGGAACGTACCAATGCAGAACTCCACACAAACATGCCCTGAACCTGTACCCTCCATATCCTCATTGTCTCACTGGAACGTACCAATGCTGTACTCCACACAAATATGCCCTGAACATGTACCCGTCCATATTCTCCCTGTCTCAGTGGAACGTCCCACTGCAGAACTCCACACAAATATGCATTGAACCTGTACCCTCCATAACCTCCCTGTCTCACTAGAACGTACCACTGCAGAACTCCACACAAATTTGCCCTGAACCTGTACCCCTCCATAACCTCACTGTCTCACTGGAACGTACCAATGCAGAACTCCACACAAACATGCCCTGAACCTGTACCCTCCATATCCTCATTGTCTCACTGGAACGTACCAATGCTGTACTCCACACAAATATGCCCTGAACCTGTACCCCTCCATAACCTCCCTGTCTCACTGGAACGTACCAATGCAGAACTCCACACAAACTTGCACTGAACCTGTACCCTCCATATCCTCATTGTCTCACTGGAACGTTCCAATGCTGTACTCCACACAAATATGCATTGAACCTGTACCCTCCATAACCTCCCTGTCTCACTGGAACGTACCACTGCAGAACTCCACACAAATTTACCATGAACCTGTACCCTCCATAACCTCCCTGTCTGACTGGAAAGTACCAATGCAGAACTCCACACAAATATGCCCTGAAACTGTACCTGACCATAATCTCACTGTCTCACAGGAACGTACCACTGCAGAACTCCACACAAATATGCCCTGAACCTGTACCCCTCCATAACCTCCCTGTCTCACTGGAACGCACCAATGCCGAACTCCACACAAATATGCCCTGAACCTGTACCCCTCCATAACCTCCCTGTCTCACTGGAACGTACCAATGCAGAACTCCACACAAATATGCCCTGAACCTGTACCCCTCATTACCTCCCTGTCTCACTGGAACGTCCCAACGCAGAACTCCACACAAATATGCCCTGAACCTGTCCCCTCCATAACCTGCCTGTCTCAATGGAACGTACCATTGCAGAACTCCACACAAATATGCCCTGAACCTGTACCCCTCCATAACCTCACTGTCTCACTGGAACGTACCAATGCAGAACTCCACACAAACATGCCCTGAACCTGTACCCTCCATATCCTCATTGTCTCACTGGAACGTACCAATGCTGTACTCCACACAAATATGCCCTGAACATTTACCCGTCCATATTCTCCCTGTCTCAGTGGAACGTCCCACTGCAGAACTCCACACAAATATGCCCTGAACCTGTACCCTGCATAACCTCCCTGTCTCACTGGAACGTACCAATGCCGAACTCCACACAAATATGCCCTGAACCTGTACCCCTCCATAACCTCCCTGTCTCACTGGAACGCACCAATGCCGAACTCCACACAAATATGCCCTGAACCTGTACCCCTCCATAACCTCCCTGTCTCACTGGAACGTACCAATGCAGAACTCCACACAAATATGCCCTGAACCTGTACCCCTCCATAACCTCCCTGTCTCACTGGAACGTACCAATGCAGAACTCCACACAAATATGCCCTGAACCTGTACCCCTCCATAACCTCCCTGTCTCACTGGAACGTCCCAACGCAGAACTCCACACAAATATGCTTTGAACCTGTACCACTCCATAACCTCCCAGTCTCACTGGAAAGTACCAATGCAGAACTCCACACAAATATACCCTGAACCTGTACCCCTCCATAACCTCCCTGTCTCACTGGAACTTACCAATGCAGAACTCCACACAAATATGCCCTGAACCTGTACCCTCCATAACCTCATTGTCTCACTGGTACGTACCAATGCTGCACTCCACACAAATATGCCCTGAACCTGTACCCCTCCATAACCTCACTGTCTCACTGGAACGTACCAATGCAGAACTCCACACAAACATGCCCTGAACCTGTACCCTCCATATCCTCATTGTCTCACTGGAACGTACCAATGCTGTACTCCACACAAATATGCCCTGAACATGTACCCGTCCATATTCTCCCTGTCTCAGTGGAACGTCCCACTGCAGAACTCCACACAAATATGCCCTGAACCTGTACCCTGCATAACCTCCCTGTCTCACTGGAACGCACCAATGCCGAACTCCACACAAATATGCCCTGAACCTGTACCCCTCCATAACCTCCCTGTCTCACTGGAACGCACCAATGCCGAACTCCACACAAATATGCCCTGAACCTGTACCCCTCCATAACCTCCCTGTCTCACTGGAACGTACCAATGCAGAACTCCACACAAATATGCCCTGAACCTGTACCCCTCCATAACCTCCCTGTCTCACTGGAACGTACCAATGCAGAACTCCACACAAATATGCCCTGAACCTGTACCCCTCCATAACCTCCCTGTCTCACTGGAACGTCCCAACGCAGAACTCCACACAAATATGCTTTGAACCTGTACCACTCCATAACCTCCCAGTCTCACTGGAAAGTACCAATGCAGAACTCCACACAAATATACCCTGAACCTGTACCCCTCCATAACCTCCCTGTCTCACTGGAACTTACCAATGCAGAACTCCACACAAATATGCCCTGAACCTGTACCCTCCATAACCTCATTGTCTCACTGGTACGTACCAATGCTGCACTCCACACAAATATGCCCTGAACCTGTACCCCTCCATAACCTCCCTGTCTCACTGGAACGTCCCAACGCAGAACTCCACACAAATATGCCCTGAACCTGTACCACTCCATAACCTCCCAGTCTCACTGGAACGTACCAATGCAGAACTCCACACAAATATACCCTGAACCTGTACCCCTCCATAACCTCCCTGTCTCACTGGAACTTACCAATGCAGAACTCCACACAAATATGCCCTGAACCTGTACCCTCCATAACCTCATTGTCTCACTGGTACGTACCAATGCTGTACTCCACACAAATATGCCCTGAACCTGTACCCCTCCATAAACTCACTGTCTCACTGGAACGTACCAATGCAGAACTCCACACAAACATGCCCTGAACCTGTACCCTCCATATCCTCATTGTCTCACTGGAACGTACCAATGCTGTACTCCACACAAATATGCCCTGAACATGTACCCGTCCATATTCTCCCTGTCTCAGTGGAACGTCCCACTGCAGAACTCCACACAAATATGCATTGAACCTGTACCCTCCATAACCTCCCTGTCTCACTAGAACGTACCACTGCAGAACTCCACACAAATTTGCCCTGAACCTGTACCCCTCCATAACCTCCCTGTCTCACTGGAACGCACCAATGCCGAACTCCACACAAATATGCCCTGAACCTGTACCCCTCCATAACCTCCCTGTCTCACTGGAACGCACCAATGCCGAACTCCACACAAATATGCCCTGAACCTGTACCCCTCCATAACCTCCCTGTCTCACTGGAACGTACCAATGCAGAACTCCACACAAATATGCCCTGAACCTGTACCCCTCCATAACCTCCCTGTCTCACTGGAACGTACCAATGCAGAACTCCACACAAATATGCCCTGAACCTGTACCCCTCCATAACCTCCCTGTCTCACTGGAACGTCCCAACGCAGAACTCCACACAAATATGCTTTGAACCTGTACCACTCCATAACCTCCCAGTCTCACTGGAAAGTACCAATGCAGAACTCCACACAAATATACCCTGAACCTGTACCCCTCCATAACCTCCCTGTCTCACTGGAACTTACCAATGCAGAACTCCACACAAATATGCCCTGAACCTGTACCCTCCATAACCTCATTGTCTCACTGGTACGTACCAATGCTGCACTCCACACAAATATGCCCTGAACCTGTACCCCTCCATAACCTCCCTGTCTCACTGGAACGTCCCAACGCAGAACTCCACACAAATATGCCCTGAACCTGTACCACTCCATAACCTCCCAGTCTCACTGGAACGTACCAATGCAGAACTCCACACAAATATGCCCTGAACCTGTACCCCTCCATAACCTCCCTGTCTCACTGGAACGTACCAATGCAGAACTCCACACAAATATACCCTGAACCTGTACCCCTCCATAACCTCCCTGTCTCACTGGAACTTACCAATGCAGAACTCCACACAAATATGCCCTGAACCTGTACCCTCCATAACCTCATTGTCTCACTGGTACGTACCAATGCTGTACTCCACACAAATATGCCCTGAACCTGTACCCCTCCATAAACTCACTGTCTCACTGGAACGTACCAATGCAGAACTCCACACAAACATGCCCTGAACCTGTACCCTCCATATCCTCATTGTCTCACTGGAACGTACCAATGCTGTACTCCACACAAATATGCCCTGAACATGTACCCGTCCATATTCTCCCTGTCTCAGTGGAACGTCCCACTGCAGAACTCCACACAAATATGCATTGAACCTGTACCCTCCATAACCTCCCTGTCTCACTAGAACGTACCACTGCAGAACTCCACACAAATTTGCCCTGAACCTGTACCCCTCCATAACCTCACTGTCTCACTGGAACGTACCAATGCAGAACTCCACACAAACATGCCCTGAACCTGTACCCTCCATATCCTCATTGTCTCACTGGAACGTACCAATGCTGTACTCCACACAAATATGCCCTGAACCTGTACCCCTCCATAACCTCCCTGTCTCACTGGAACGTACCAATGCAGAACTCCACACAAACTTGCCCTGAACCTGTACCCTCCATATCCTCATTGTCTCACTGGAACGTACCAATGCTGTACTCCACACAAATATGCATTGAACCTGTACCCTCCATAACCTCCCTGTCTCACTGGAACGTACCACTGCAGAACTCCACACAAATTTACCATGAACCTGTACCCTCCATAACCTCCCTGTCTGACTGGAAAGTACCAATGCAGAACTCCACACAAATATGCCCTGAAACTGTACCTGACCATAATCTCACTGTCTCACAGGAACGTACCACTGCAGAACTCCACACAAATATGCCCTGAACCTGTACCCGTCCATAACCTCCCTGTCTCACTGGAACGCACCAATGCCGAACTCCACACAAATATGCCCTGAACCTGTACCCCTCCATAACCTCCCTGTCTCACTGGAACGCACCAATGCCGAACTCCACACAAATATGCCCTGAACCTGTACCCCTCCATAACCTCCCTGTCTCACTGGAACGTACCAATGCAGAACTCCACACAAATATGCCCTGAACCTGTACCCCTCCATAACCTCCCTGTCTCACTGGAACGTACCAATGCAGAACTCCACACAAATATGCCCTGAACCTGTACCCCTCCATAACCTCCCTGTCTCACTGGAACGTCCCAACGCAGAACTCCACACAAATATGCTGTGAACCTGTACCACTCCATAACCTCCCAGTCTCACTGGAAAGTACCAATGCAGAACTCCACACAAATATACCCTGAACCTGTACCCCTCCATAACCTCCCTGTCTCACTGGAACTTACCAATGCAGAACTCCACACAAATATGCCCTGAACCTGTACCCTCCATAACCTCATTGTCTCACTGGTACGTACCAATGCTGCACTCCACACAAATATGCCCTGAACCTGTACCCCTCCATAACCTCACTGTCTCACTGGAACGTACCAATGCAGAACTCCACACAAACATGCCCTGAACATGTACCCTCCATATCCTCATTGTCTCACTGGAACGTACCAATGCTGTACTCCACACAAATATGCCCTGAACATGTACCCGTCCATATTCTCCCTGTCTCAGTGGAACGTCCCACTGCAGAACTCCACACAAATATGCCCTGAACCTGTAACCTGCATAACCTCCCTGTCTCACTGGAACGTACCAATGCAGAACTACACACAAATATGCACTGAACCTGTACCCCTCCATAACCTCCCTGTCTCACTGGAACGCACCAATGCCGAACTCCACTCAAATATGCCCTGAACCTGTACCCTGCATAACATCCCTGTCTCACTGGAACGTACCATTGCAGAACACCACACAAATGTGCCCTGAACCTGTACCCCTCCATAACCACCCTGTCTCACTGGAACGTACCAATGCAGAACACCACACAAATATGCCCTGAAACTGTTCCCATCCATAACCTCCCAGTCTCACTGGAACGTACCACTGCAGAACTCCACACAAATATGCCCTGAACCTGTACCATGCATAACCTCCCTGTCTCACTGGAACGTACCAATGCAGAACTACACACAAATATGCCCTGAACCTGTACCCCTCCATAACCTCCCAGTCTCACTGGAACGCACCAATGCCGAACTCCACTCAAATATGCCCTGAACCTGTACCCTGCATAACCTGCCTGTCTCACTGGAGCGTGCCATTGCAGAACACCACAGAAATATGCCCTGAACCTGTCCCCTCCATAACCTGCCTGTCTCACTGGAACGTACCATTGCAGAACTCCACACAAATATGCTCGGAAACCTGTACCCCTCCATAACCTCCCTGTCTCACTGGAACGTACCAATGCAGAACTACACACAAATATGCCCTGAACCTGTACCCCTCCATAACCTCCCTGTCTCACTGGAACGCACCAATGCCGAACTCCACTCAAATATGCCCTGAACCTGTACCCTGCATAACCTGCCTGTCTCACTGGAGCGTAACATTGCAGAACACCACAGAAATATGCCCTGAACCTGTACCCCTCCATAACCACCCTGTCTAACTGGAACGCACCAATGCAGAACTCCAGACAAATATGCCCTGAACCTGTACCCCTCCATAACCTCCCTGTCTCACTGGAATGTACCAATGCAGAACTCCACCCAAATATGCCCTGAACCTGTATCCCTGCATAACCTCCCTGTCTCACTGGAACGTACCAATGCAGAACTACACAAAAATATGCCCTGAACCTGTACCCCTCCATAACCTCCCTGGCTCACTGGAACGCACCAATGCCGAACTCCACTCAAATATGCCCTGAACCTGTACCCTCCATAACCTCATTGTCTCACTGGAACGTACCAATGCTGTACTCCACACAAATATGCCCTGAACCTGTACCCCTCCATAACCTCCCTGTCTCACTGGAACGTACCAATGCAGAACTCCACACAAACTTGCCCTGAACCTGTACCCTCCATATCCTCATTGTCTCACTGGAACGTACCAATGCTGTACTCCACACAAATATGCATTGAACCTGTACCCTCCATAACCTCCCTGTCTCACTGGAATGTACCAATGCAGAACTCCACACAAATATGCCCTGAACCTGTACCCTCCATAACCTCATTGTCTCACTGGTACGTACCAATGCTGTACTCCACACAAATATGCCCTGAACCTGTACCCCTCCATAAACTCACTGTCTCACTGGAACGTACCAATGCAGAACTCCACACAAACATGCCCTGAACCTGTACCCTCCATATCCTCATTGTCTCACTGGAACGTACCAATGCTGTACTCCACACAAATATGCCCTGAACATGTACCCGTCCATATTCTCCCTGTCTCAGTGGAACGTCCCACTGCAGAACTCCACACAAATATGCATTGAACCTGTACCCTCCATAACCTCCCTGTCTCACTAGAACGTACCACTGCAGAACTCCACACAAATTTGCCCTGAACCTGTACCCCTCCATAACCTCACTGTCTCACTGGAACGTACCAATGCAGAACTCCACACAAACATGCCCTGAACCTGTACCCTCCATATCCTCATTGTCTCACTGGAACGTACCAATGCTGTACTCCACACAAATATGCCCTGAACCTGTACCCCTCCATAACCTCCCTGTCTCACTGGAACGTACCAATGCAGAACTCCACACAAACTTGCCCTGAACCTGTACCCTCCATATCCTCATTGTCTCACTGGAACGTACCAATGCTGTACTCCACACAAATATGCATTGAACCTGTACCCTCCATAACCTCCCTGTCTCACTGGAACGTACCACTGCAGAACTCCACACAAATTTACCATGAACCTGTACCCTCCATAACCTCCCTGTCTGACTGGAAAGTACCAATGCAGAACTCCACACAAATATGCCCTGAAACTGTACCTGACCATAATCTCACTGTCTCACAGGAACGTACCACTGCAGAACTCCACACAAATATGCCCTGAACCTGTACCCGTCCATAACCTCCCTGTCTCACTGGAACGCACCAATGCCGAACTCCACACAAATATGCCCTGAACCTGTACCCCTCCATAACCTCCCTGTCTCACTGGAACGCACCAATGCCGAACTCCACACAAATATGCCCTGAACCTGTACCCCTCCATAACCTCCCTGTCTCACTGGAACGTACCAATGCAGAACTCCACACAAATATGCCCTGAACCTGTACCCCTCCATAACCTCCCTGTCTCACTGGAACGTACCAATGCAGAACTCCACACAAATATGCCCTGAACCTGTACCCCTCCATAACCTCCCTGTCTCACTGGAACGTCCCAACGCAGAACTCCACACAAATATGCTTTGAACCTGTACCACTCCATAACCTCCCAGTCTCACTGGAAAGTACCAATGCAGAACTCCACACAAATATACCCTGAACCTGTACCCCTCCATAACCTCCCTGTCTCACTGGAACTTACCAATGCAGAACTCCACACAAATATGCCCTGAACCTGTACCCTCCATAACCTCATTGTCTCACTGGTACGTACCAATGCTGCACTCCACACAAATATGCCCTGAACCTGTACCCCTCCATAACCTCACTGTCTCACTGGAACGTACCAATGCAGAACTCCACACAAACATGCCCTGAACATGTACCCTCCATATCCTCATTGTCTCACTGGAACGTACCAATGCTGTACTCCACACAAATATGCCCTGAACATGTACCCGTCCATATTCTCCCTGTCTCAGTGGAACGTCCCACTGCAGAACTCCACACAAATATGCCCTGAACCTGTAACCTGCATAACCTCCCTGTCTCACTGGAACGTACCAATGCAGAACTACACACAAATATACACTGAACCTGTACCCCTCCATAACCTCCCTGTCTCACTGGAACGCACCAATGCCGAACTCCACTCAAATATGCCCTGAACCTGTACCCTGCATAACATCCCTGTCTCACTGGAACGTACCATTGCAGAACACCACACAAATGTGCCCTGAACCTGTACCCCTCCATAACCACCCTGTCTCACTGGAACGTACCAATGCAGAACACCACACAAATATGCCCTGAAACTGTTCCCATCCATAACCTCCCAGTCTCACTGGAACGTACCACTGCAGAACTCCACACAAATATGCCCTGAACCTGTACCATGCATAACCTCCCTGTCTCACTGGAACGTACCAATGCAGAACTACACACAAATATGCCCTGAACCTGTACCCCTCCATAACCTCCCAGTCTCACTGGAACGCACCAATGCCGAACTCCACTCAAATATGCCCTGAACCTGTACCCTGCATAACCTGCCTGTCTCACTGGAGCGTGCCATTGCAGAACACCACAGAAATATGCCCTGAACCTGTCCCCTCCATAACCTGCCTGTCTCACTGGAACGTACCATTGCAGAACTCCACACAAATATGCTCGGAAACCTGTACCCCTCCATAACCTCCCTGTCTCACTGGAACGTACCAATGCAGAACTACACACAAATATGCCCTGAACCTGTACCCCTCCATAACCTCCCTGTCTCACTGGAACGCACCAATGCCGAACTCCACTCAAATATGCCCTGAACCTGTACCCTGCATAACCTGCCTGTCTCACTGGAGCGTAACATTGCAGAACACCACAGAAATATGCCCTGAACCTGTACCCCTCCATAACCACCCTGTCTAACTGGAACGCACCAATGCAGAACTCCAGACAAATATGCCCTGAACCTGTACCCCTCCATAACCTCCCTGTCTCACTGGAATGTACCAATGCAGAACTCCACCCAAATATGCCCTGAACCTGTATCCCTGCATAACCTCCCTGTCTCACTGGAACGTACCAATGCAGAACTACACAAAAATATGCCCTGAACCTGTACCCCTCCATAACCTCCCTGGCTCACTGGAACGCACCAATGCCGAACTCCACTCAAATATGCCCTGAACCTGTACCCTCCATAACCTCATTGTCTCTCTGGAACGTACCAATGCTGTACTCCACACAAATATGCCCTGAACCTGTACCCCTCCATAACCTCCCTGTCTCACTGGAACGTACCAATGCAGAACTCCACACAAACTTGCCCTGAACCTGTACCCTCCATATCCTCATTGTCTCACTGGAACGTACCAATGCTGTACTCCACACAAATATGCATTGAACCTGTACCCTCCATAACCTCCCTGTCTCACTGGAATGTACCAATGCAGAACTCCACACAAATATGCCCTGAACCTGTACCCCTCCATAACCTCCCTGTCTCACTGGAACGTACCAATGCAGAACTCCACACAAATATGCCCTGAACCTGTACCCCTCCATAACCTCCCTGTCTCACTGGAACGGCCCAACGCAGAACTCCACACAAATATGCCCTGAACCTGTAACACTCCATAACCTCCCAGTCTCACTGGAACGTACCAATGCAGAACTCCACACAAATATACCCTGAACCTGTACCCCTCCATAACCTCCCTGTCTCACTGGAACTTACCAATGCAGAACTCCACACAAACATGCCGTGAACCTGTACCCTCCATAACCTCACTGTCTCACTGGAACGTACCAATGCAGAACTCCACACAAACATGCCCTGAACCTGTACCCTCCATATCCTCATTGTCTCACTGGAACGTACCAATGCTGTACTCCACACAAATGTGCCCTGAACATGTACCCGTCCATATTCTCCCTGTCTCAGTGGAACGTCCCACTGCAGAACTCCACACAAATATGCATTGAACCTGTACCCTCCATAACCTCCCTGTCTCACTAGAACGTACCACTGCAGAACTCCACACAAATTTGCCATGAACCTGTACCCTCCATAACCTCCCGGTCTGACTGGAAAGTACCAATGCAGAACTCCACACAAATATGCCCTGAAACTGTACCCGACCATAATCTCCCTGTCTCACAGGAACGTCCCACTGCAGAACTCCACACAAATATGCCCTGAACCTGTACCCTGCATAACCTCCCTGTCTCACTGGAACGCACCAATGCCGAACTCCACACAAATATGCCCTGAACCTGTACCCCTCCATAACCTCCCTGTCTCACTGGAACGCACCAATGCCGAACTCCACACAAATATGCCCTGAACCTGTACCCCTCCATAACCTCCCTGTCTCACTGGAACGTACCAATGCAGAACTCCACACAAATATGCCCTGAACCTGTACCCCTCCATAACCTCCCTGTCTCACTGGAACGTACCAATGCAGAACTCCACACAAATATGCCCTGAACCTGTACCCCTCCATAACCTCCCTGTCTCACTGGAACGTCCCAACGCAGAACTCCACACAAATATGCTTTGAACCTGTACCACTCCATAACCTCCCAGTCTCACTGGAAAGTACCAATGCAGAACTCCACACAAATATACCCTGAACCTGTACCCCTCCATAACCTCCCTGTCTCACTGGAACTTACCAATGCAGAACTCCACACAAATATGCCCTGAACCTGTACCCTCCATAACCTCATTGTCTCACTGGTACGTACCAATGCTGCACTCCACACAAATATGCCCTGAACCTGTACCCCTCCATAACCTCACTGTCTCACTGGAACGTACCAATGCAGAACTCCACACAAACATGCCCTGAACCTGTACCCTCCATATCCTCATTGTCTCACTGGAACGTACCAATGCTGTACTCCACACAAATATGCCCTGAACATGTACCCGTCCATATTCTCCCTGTCTCAGTGGAACGTCCCACTGCAGAACTCCACACAAATATGCCCTGAACCTGTACCCTGCATAACCTCCCTGTCTCACTGGAACGTACCAATGCCGAACTACACACAAATATGCCCTGAACCTGTACCCCTCCATAACCTCCCTGTCTCACTGGAACGCACCAATGCCGAACTCCACACAAATATGCCCTGAACCTGTACCCCTCCATAACCTCCCTGTCTCACTGGAACGTACCAATGCAGAACTCCACACAAATATGCCCTGAACCTGTACCCCTCCATAACCTCCCTGTCTCACTGGAACGTACCAATGCAGAACTCCACACAAATATGCCCTGAACCTGTACCCCTCCATAACCTCCCTGTCTCACTGGAACGTCCCAACGCAGAACTCCACACAAATATGCTTTGAACCTGTACCACTCCATAACCTCCCAGTCTCACTGGAAAGTACCAATGCAGAACTCCACACAAATATACCCTGAACCTGTACCCCTCCATAACCTCCCTGTCTCACTGGAACTTACCAATGCAGAACTCCACACAAATATGCCCTGAACCTGTACCCTCCATAACCTCATTGTCTCACTGGTACGTGCCAATGCTGCACTCCACACAAATATGCCCTGAACCTGTACCCCTCCATAACCTCACTGTCTCACTGGAACGTACCAATGCAGAACTCCACACAAACATGCCCTGAACCTGTACCCTCCATATCCTCATTGTCTCACTGGAACGTACCAATGCTGTACTCCACACAAATATGCCCTGAACATGTACCCGTCCATATTCTCCCTGTCTCAGTGGAACGTCCCACTGCAGAACTCCACACAAATATGCCCTGAACCTGTACCCTGCATAACCTCCCTGTCTCACTGGAACGCACCAATGCCGAACTCCACACAAATATGCCCTGAACCTGTACCCCTCCATAACCTCCCTGTCTCACTGGAACGCACCAATGCCGAACTCCACACAAATATGCCCTGAACCTGTACCCCTCCATAACCTCCCTGTCTCACTGGAACGTACCAATGCAGAACTCCACACAAATATGCCCTGAACCTGTACCCCTCCATAACCTCCCTGTCTCACTGGAACGTACCAATGCAGAACTCCACACAAATATGTCCTGAACCTGTACCCCTCCATAACCTCCCTGTCTCACTGGAACGTCCCAACGCAGAACTCCACACAAATATGCTTTGAACCTGTACCACTCCATAACCTCCCAGTCTCACTGGAAAGTACCAATGCAGAACTCCACACAAATATACCCTGAACCTGTACCCCTCCATAACCTCCCTGTCTCACTGGAACTTACCAATGCAGAACTCCACACAAATATGCCCTGAACCTGTACCCTCCATAACCTCATTGTCTCACTGGTACGTACCAATGCTGCACTCCACACAAATATGCCCTGAACCTGTACCCCTCCATAACCTCCCTGTCTCACTGGAACGTCCCAACGCAGAACTCCACACAAATATGCCCTGAACCTGTACCACTCCATAACCTCCCAGTCTCACTGGAACGTACCAATGCAGAACTCCACACAAATATACCCTGAACCTGTACCCCTCCATAACCTCCCTGTCTCACTGGAACTTACCAATGCAGAACTCCACACAAATATGCCCTGAACCTGTACCCTCCATAACCTCATTGTCTCACTGGTACGTACCAATGCTGTACTCCACACAAATATGCCCTGAACCTGTACCCCTCCATAAACTCACTGTCTCACTGGAACGTACCAATGCAGAACTCCACACAAACATGCACTGAACCTGTACCCTCCATATCCTCATTGTCTCACTGGAACGTACCAATGCTGTACTCCACACAAATATGCCCTGAACATGTACCCGTCCATATTCTCCCTGTCTCAGTGGAACGTCCCACTGCAGAACTCCACACAAATATGCATTGAACCTGTACCCTCCATAACCTCCCTGTCTCACTGGAATGTACCAATGCAGAACTCCACACAAATATGCCCTGAACCTGTACCCTCCATAACCTCATTGTCTCACTGGTACGTACCAATGCTGTACTCCACACAAATATGCCCTGAACCTGTACCCCTCCATAAACTCACTGTCTCACTGGAACGTACCAATGCAGAACTCCACACAAACATGCCCTGAACCTGTACCCTCCATATCCTCATTGTCTCACTGGAACGTACCAATGCTGTACTCCACACAAATATGCCCTGAACATGTACCCGTCCATATTCTCCCTGTCTCAGTGGAACGTCCCACTGCAGAACTCCACACAAATATGCATTGAACCTGTACCCTCCATAACCTCCCTGTCTCACTAGAACGTACCACTGCAGAACTCCACACAAATTTGCCCTGAACCTGTACCCCTCCATAACCTCACTGTCTCACTGGAACGTACCAATGCAGAACTCCACACAAACATGCCCTGAACCTGTACCCTCCATATCCTCATTGTCTCACTGGAACGTACCAATGCTGTACTCCACACAAATATGCCCTGAACCTGTACCCCTCCATAACCTCCCTGTCTCACTGGAACGTACCAATGCAGAACTCCACACAAACTTGCCCTGAACCTGTACCCTCCATATCCTCATTGTCTCACTGGAACGTACCAATGCTGTACTCCACACAAATATGCATTGAACCTGTACCCTCCATAACCTCCCTGTCTCACTGGAACGTACCACTGCAGAACTCCACACAAATTTACCATGAACCTGTACCCTCCATAACCTCCCTGTCTGACTGGAAAGTACCAATGCAGAACTCCACACAAATATGCCCTGAAACTGTACCTGACCATAATCTCACTGTCTCACAGGAACGTACCACTGCAGAACTCCACACAAATATGCCCTGAACCTGTACCCGTCCATAACCTCCCTGTCTCACTGGAACGCACCAATGCCGAACTCCACACAAATATGCCCTGAACCTGTACCCCTCCATAACCTCCCTGTCTCACTGGAACGCACCAATGCCGAACTCCACACAAATATGCCCTGAACCTGTACCCCTCCATAACCTCCCTGTCTCACTGGAACGTACCAATGCAGAACTCCACACAAATATGCCCTGAACCTGTACCCCTCCATAACCTCCCTGTCTCACTGGAACGTACCAATGCAGAACTCCACACAAATATGCCCTGAACCTGTACCCCTCCATAACCTCCCTGTCTCACTGGAACGTCCCAACGCAGAACTCCACACAAATATGCTTTGAACCTGTACCACTCCATAACCTCCCAGTCTCACTGGAAAGTACCAATGCAGAACTCCACACAAATATGCCCTGAACCTGTACCCTCCATAACCTCATTGTCTCACTGGTACGTACCAATGCTGCACTCCACACAAATATGCCCTGAACCTGTACCCCTCCATAACCTCACTGTCTCACTGGAACGTACCAATGCAGAAATCCACACAAACATGCCCTGAACATGTACCCTCCATATCCTCATTGTCTCACTGGAACGTACCAATGCTGTACTCCACACAAATATGCCCTGAACATGTACCCGTCCATATTCTCCCTGTCTCAGTGGAACGTCCCACTGCAGAACTCCACACAAATATGCCCTGAACCTGTAACCTGCATAACCTCCCTGTCTCACTGGAACGTACCAATGCAGAACTACACACAAATATGCACTGAACCTGTACCCCTCCATAACCTCCCTGTCTCACTGGAACGCACCAATGCCGAACTCCACTCAAATATGCCCTGAACCTGTACCCTGCATAACATCCCTGTCTCACTGGAACGTACCATTGCAGAACACCACACAAATGTGCCCTGAACCTGTACCCCTCCATAACCACCCTGTCTCACTGGAACGTACCAATGCAGAACACCACACAAATATGCCCTGAAACTGTTCCCATCCATAACCTCCCAGTCTCACTGGAACGTACCACTGCAGAACTCCACACAAATATGCCCTGAACCTGTACCATGCATAACCTCCCTGTCTCACTGGAACGTACCAATGCAGAACTACACACAAATATGCCCTGAACCGGTACCCCTCCATAACCTCCCAGTCTCACTGGAACGCACCAATGCCGAACTCCACTCAAATATGCCCTGAACCTGTACCCTGCATAACCTGCCTGTCTCACTGGAGCGTGCCATTGCAGAACACCACAGAAATATGCCCTGAACCTGTCCCCTCCATAACCTGCCTGTCTCACTGGAACGTACCATTGCAGAACTCCACACAAATATGCTCGGAAACCTGTACCCCTCCATAACCTCCCTGTCTCACTGGAACGTACCAATGCAGAACTACACACAAATATGCCCTGAACCTGTACCCCTCCATAACCTCCCTGTCTCACTGGAACGCACCAATGCCGAACTCCACTCAAATATGCCCTGAACCTGTACCCTGCATAACCTGCCTGTCTCACTGGAGCGTAACATTGCAGAACACCACAGAAATATGCCCTGAACCTGTACCCCTCCATAACCACCCTGTCTAACTGGAACGCACCAATGCAGAACTCCAGACAAATATGCCCTGAACCTGTACCCCTCCATAACCTCCCTGTCTCACTGGAATGTACCAATGCAGAACTCCACCCAAATATGCCCTGAACCTGTATCCCTGCATAACCTCCCTGTCTCACTGGAACGTACCAATGCAGAACTACACAAAAATATGCCCTGAACCTGTACCCCTCCATAAACTCCCTGGCTCACTGGAACGCACCAATGCCGAACTCCACTCAAATATGCCCTGAACCTGTACCCTCCATAACCTCATTGTCTCACTGGAACGTACCAATGCTGTACTCCACACAAATATGCCCTGAACCTGTACCCCTCCATAACCTCCCTGTCTCACTGGAACGTACCAATGCAGAACTCCACACAAACTTGCCCTGAACCTGTACCCTCCATATCCTCATTGTCTCACTGGAACGTACCAATGCTGTACTCCACACAAATATGCATTGAACCTGTACCCTCCATAACCTCCCTGTCTCACTGGAATGTACCAATGCAGAACTCCACACAAATATGCCCTGAACCTGTACCCCTCCATAACCTCCCTGTCTCACTGGAACGTACCAATGCAGAACTCCACACAAATATGCCCTGAACCTGTACCCCTCCATAACCTCCCTGTCTCACTGGAACGGCCCAACGCAGAACTCCACACAAATATGCCCTGAACCTGTACCACTCCATAACCTCCCAGTCTCACTGGAACGTACCAATGCAGAACTCCACACAAATATACCCTGAACCTGTACCCCTCCATAACCTCCCTGTCTCACTGGAACTTACCAATGCAGAACTCCACACAAACATGCCGTGAACCTGTACCCTCCATAACCTCACTGTCTCACTGGAACGTACCAATGCAGAACTCCACACAAACATGCCCTGAACCTGTACCCTCCATATCCTCATTGTCTCACTGGAACGTACCAATGCTGTACTCCACACAAATATGCCCTGAACATGTACCCGTCCATATTCTCCCTGTCTCAGTGGAACGTCCCACTGCAGAACTCCACACAAATATGCATTGAACCTGTACCCTCCATAACCTCCCTGTCTCACTAGAACGTACCACTGCAGAACTCCACACAAATTTGCCATGAACCTGTACCCTCCATAACCTCCCGGTCTGACTGGAAAGTACCAATGCAGAACTCCACACAAATATGCCCTGAAACTGTACCCGACCATAATCTCCCTGTCTCACAGGAACGTCCCACTGCAGAACTCCACACAAATATGCCCTGAACCTGTACCCTGCATAACCTCCCTGTCTCACTGGAACGCACCAATGCCGAACTCCACACAAATATGCCCTGAACCTGTACCCCTCCATAACCTCCCTGTCTCACTGGAACGCACCAATGCCGAACTCCACACAAATATGCCCTGAACCTGTACCCCTCCATAACCTCCCTGTCTCACTGGAACGTACCAATGCAGAACTCCACACAAATATGCCCTGAACCTGTACCCCTCCATAACCTCCCTGTCTCACTGGAACGTACCAATGCAGAACTCCACACAAATATGCCCTGAACCTGTACCCCTCCATAACCTCCCTGTCTCACTGGAACGTCCCAACGCAGAACTCCACACAAATATGCTTTGAACCTGTACCACTCCATAACCTCCCAGTCTCACTGGAAAGTACCAATGCAGAACTCCACACAAATATACCCTGAACCTGTACCCCTCCATAACCTCCCTGTCTCACTGGAACTTACCAATGCAGAACTCCACACAAATATGCCCTGAACCTGTACCCTCCATAACCTCATTGTCTCACTGGTACGTACCAATGCTGCACTCCACACAAATATGCCCTGAACCTGTACCCCTCCATAACCTCACTGTCTCACTGGAACGTACCAATGCAGAACTCCACACAAACATGCCCTGAACCTGTACCCTCCATATCCTCATTGTCTCACTGGAACGTACCAATGCTGTACTCCACACAAATATGCCCTGAACATGTACCCGTCCATATTCTCCCTGTCTCAGTGGAACGTCCCACTGCAGAACTCCACACAAATATGCCCTGAACCTGTACCCTGCATAACCTCCCTGTCTCACTGGAACGTACCAATGCCGAACTCCACACAAATATGCCCTGAACCTGTACCCCTCCATAACCTCCCTGTCTCACTGGAACGCACCAATGCCGAACTCCACACAAATATGCCCTGAACCTGTACCCCTCCATAACCTCCCTGTCTCACTGGAACGTACCAATGCAGAACTCCACACAAATATGCCCTGAACCTGTACCCCTCCATAACCTCCCTGTCTCACTGGAACGTACCAATGCAGAACTCCACACAAATATGCCCTGAACCTGTACCCCTCCGTAACCTCCCTGTCTCACTGGAACGTCCCAACGCAGAACTCCACACAAATATGCTTTGAACCTGTACCACTCCATAACCTCCCAGTCTCACTGGAAAGTACCAATGCAGAACTCCACACAAATATACCCTGAACCTGTACCCCTCCATAACCTCCCTGTCTCACTGGAACTTACCAATGCAGAACTCCACACAAATATGCCCTGAACCTGTACCCTCCATAACCTCATTGTCTCACTGGTACGTGCCAATGCTGCACTCCACACAAATATGCCCTGAACCTGTACCCCTCCATAACCTCACTGTCTCACTGGAACGTACCAATGCAGAACTCCACACAAACATGCCCTGAACCTGTACCCTCCATATCCTCATTGTCTCACTGGAACGTACCAATGCTGTACTCCACACAAATATGCCCTGAACATGTACCCGTCCATATTCTCCCTGTCTCAGTGGAACGTCCCACTGCAGAACTCCACACAAATATGCCCTGAACCTGTACCCTGCATAACCTCCCTGTCTCACTGGAACGCACCAATGCCGAACTCCACACAAATATGCCCTGAACCTGTACCCCTCCATAACCTCCCTGTCTCACTGGAACGCACCAATGCCGAACTCCACACAAATATGCCCTGAACCTGTACCCCTCCATAACCTCCCTGTCTCACTGGAACGTACCAATGCAGAACTCCACAGAAATATGCCCTGAACCTGTACCCCTCCATAACCTCCCTGTCTCACTGGAACGTACCAATGCAGAACTCCACACAAATATGCCCTGAACCTGTACCCCTCCATAACCTCCCTGTCTCACTGGAACGTCCCAACGCAGAACTCCACACAAATATGCTTTGAACCTGTACCACTCCATAACCTCCCAGTCTCACTGGAAAGTACCAATGCAGAACTCCACACAAATATACCCTGAACCTGTACCCCTCCATAACCTCCCTGTCTCACTGGAACTTACCAATGCAGAACTCCACACAAATATGCCCTGAACCTGTACCCTCCATAACCTCATTGTCTCACTGGTACGTACCAATGCTGCACTCCACACAAATATGCCCTGAACCTGTACCCCTCCATAACCTCCCTGTCTCACTGGAACGTCCCAACGCAGAACTCCACACAAATATGCCCTGAACCTGTACCACTCCATAACCTCCCAGTCTCACTGGAACGTACCAATGCAGAACTCCACACAAATATACCCTGAACCTGTACCCCTCCATAACCTCCCTGTCTCACTGGAACTTACCAATGCAGAACTCCACACAAATATGCCCTGAACCTGTACCCTCCATAACCTCATTGTCTCACTGGTACGTACCAATGCTGTACTCCACACAAATATGCCCTGAACCTGTACCCCTCCATAAACTCACTGTCTCACTGGAACGTACCAATGCAGAACTCCACACAAACATGCACTGAACCTGTACCCTCCATATCCTCATTGTCTCACTGGAACGTACCAATGCTGTACTCCACACAAATATGCCCTGAACATGTACCCGTGAATATTCTCCCTGTCTCAGTGGAACGTCCCACTGCAGAACTCCACACAAATATGCATTGAACCTGTACCCTCCATAACCTCCCTGTCTCACTAGAACGTACCACTGCAGAACTCCACACAAATTTGCCCTGAACCTGTACCCCTCCATAACCTCACTGTCTCACTGGAACGTACCAATGCAGAACTCCACACAAACATGCCCTGAACCTGTACCCTCCATATCCTCATTGTCTCACTGGAACGTACCAATGCTGTACTCCACACAAATATGCCCTGAACCTGTACCCCTCCATAACCTCCCTGTCTCACTGGAACGTACCAATGCAGAACTCCACACAAACTTGCCCTGAACCTGTACCCTCCATATCCTCATTGTCTCACTGGAACGTACCAATGCTGTACTCCACACAAATATGCATTGAACCTGTACCCTCCATAACCTCCCTGTCTCACTGGAACGTACCACTGCAGAACTCCACACAAATTTACCATGAACCTGTACCCTCCATAACCTCCCTGTCTGACTGGAAAGTACCAATGCAGAACTCCACACAAATATGCCCTGAAACTGTACCTGACCATAATCTCACTGTCTCACAGGAACGTACCACTGCAGAACTCCACACAAATATGCCCTGAACCTGTACCCGTCCATAACCTCCCTGTCTCACTGGAACGCACCAATGCCGAACTCCACACAAATATGCCCTGAACCTGTACCCCTCCATAACCTCCCTGTCTCACTGGAACGTACCAATGCAGAACTCCACACAAATATGCCCTGAACCTGTACCCCTCCATAACCTCCCTGTCTCACTGGAACGTACCAATGCAGAACTCCACACAAATATGCCCTGAACCTGTACCCCTCCATAACCTCCCTGTCTCACTGGAACGTCCCAACGCAGAACTCCACACAAATATGCTTTGAACCTGTACCACTCCATAACCTCCCAGTCTCACTGGAAAGTACCAATGCAGAACTCCACACAAATATACCCTGAACCTGTACCCCTCCATAACCTCCCTGTCTCACTGGAACTTACCAATGCAGAACTCCACACAAATATGCCCTGAACCTGTACCCTCCATAACCTCATTGTCTCACTGGTACGTACCAATGCTGCACTCCACACAAATATGCCCTGAACCTGTACCCCTCCATAACCTCACTGTCTCACTGGAACGTACCAATGCAGAACTCCACACAAACATGCCCTGAACCTGTACCCTCCATATCCTCATTGTCTCACTGGAACGTACCAATGCTGTACTCCACACAAATATGCCCTGAACATGTACCCGTCCATATTCTCCCTGTCTCAGTGGAACGTCCCACTGCAGAACTCCACACAAATATGCCCTGAACCTGTAACCTGCATAACCTCCTTGTCTCACTGGAACGTACCAATGCAGAACTACACACAAATATGCACTGAACCTGTACCCCTCCATAACCTCCCTGTCTCACTGGAACGCACCAATGCCGAACTCCACTCAAATATGCCCTGAACCTGTACCCTGCATAACATCCCTGTCTCACTGGAACGTACCATTGCAGAACACCACACAAATGTGCCCTGAACCTGTACCCCTCCATAACCACCCTGTCTCACTGGAACGTACCAATGCAGAACACCACACAAATATGCCCTGAAACTGTTCCCATCCATAACCTCCCAGTCTCACTGGAACGTACCACTGCAGAACTCCACACAAATATGCCCTGAACCTGTACCATGCATAACCTCCCTGTCTCACTGGAACGTACCAATGCAGAACTACACACAAATATGCCCTGAACCTGTACCCCTCCATAACCTCCCAGTCTCACTGGAACGCACCAATGCCGAACTCCACTCAAATATGCCCTGAACCTGTACCCTGCATAACCTGCCTGTCTCACTGGAGCGTGCCATTGCAGAACACCACAGAAATATGCCCTGAACCTGTCCCCTCCATAACCTGCCTGTCTCACTGGAACGTACCATTGCAGAACTCCACACAAATATGCTCGGAAACCTGTACCCCTCCATAACCACCCTGTCTAACTGGAACGCACCAATGCAGAACTCCAGACAAATATGCCCTGAACCTGTACCCCTCCATAACCTCCCTGTCTCACTGGAATGTACCAATGCAGAACTCCACCCAAATATGCCCTGAACCTGTATCCCTGCATAACCTCCCTGTCTCACTGGAACGTACCAATGCAGAACTACACAAAAATATGCCCTGAACCTGTACCCCTCCATAACCTCCCTGGCTCACTGGAACGCACCAATGCCGAACTCCACTCAAATATGCCCTGAACCTGTACCCTCCATAACCTCATTGTCTCACTGGAACGTACCAATGCTGTACTCCACACAAATATGCCCTGAACCTGTACCCCTCCATAACCTCCCTGTCTCACTGGAACGTACCAATGCAGAACTCCACACAAACTTGCCCTGAACCTGTACCCTCCATATCCTCATTGTCTCACTGGAACGTACCAATGCTGTACTCCACACAAATATGCATTGAACCTGTACCCTCCATAACCTCCCTGTCTCACTGGAATGTACCAATGCTGTACTCCACACAAATATGCCCTGAACCTGTACCCCTCCATAACCTCCCTGTCTCACTGGAACGTACCAATGCAGAACTCCACACAAATATGCCCTGAACCTGTACCCCTCCATAACCTCCCTGTCTCACTGGAACGTACCAATGCAGAACTCCACACAAATATGCCCTGAACCTGTACCCCTCCATAACCTCCCTGTCTCACTGGAACGGCCCAACGCAGAACTCCACACAAATATGCCCTGAACCTGTACCACTCCATAACCTCCCAGTCTCACTGGAACGTACCAATGCAGAACTCCACACAAATATACCCTGAACCTGTACCCCTCCATAACCTCCCTGTCTCACTGGAACTTACCAATGCAGAACTCCACACAAACATGCCGTGAACCTGTACCCTCCATAACCTCACTGTCTCACTGGAACGTACCAATGCAGAACTCCACACAAACATGCCCTGAACCTGTACCCTCCATATCCTCATTGTCTCACTGGAACGTACCAATGCTGTACTCCACACAAATATGCCCTGAACATGTACCCGTCCATATTCTCCCTGTCTCACTAGAACGTACCACTGCAGAACTCCACACAAATTTGCCATGAACCTGTACCCTCCATAACCTCCCGGTCTGACTGGAAAGTACCAATGCAGAACTCCACACAAATATGCCCTGAAACTGTACCCGACCATAATCTCCCTGTCTCACAGGAACGTACCACTGCAGAACTCCACACAAATATGCCCTGAACCTGTACCCTGCATAACCTCCCTGTCTCACTGGAACGTACCAATGCAGAACTACACACAAATATGCCCTGAACCTGTACCCCTCCATAACCTCCCTGTCTCACTGGAACGCACCAATGCCGAACTCCACTCAAATATGCCCTGAACCTGTACCCTGCATAACATCCCTGTCTCACTGGAACGTACCATTGCAGAACACCACACAAATGTGCCCTGAACCTGTACCCCTCCATAACCTCCCAGTCTCACTGGAACGTACCACTGCAGAACTCCACACAAATATGCCCTGAACCTGTACCATGCATAACCTCCCTGTCTCACTGGAATGTACCAATGCAGAACTACATACAAATATGCCCTGAACCTGTACCCCTCCATAACCTCCCAGTCTCACTGGAACGCACCAATGCCGCAACTACACTCAAATATGCCCTGAACCTGTACCCTGCATAACCTGCCTGTCTCACTGGAGCGTACCATTGCAGAACACCACAGAAATATGCCCTGAACCTGTACCCCTCCATAACCACCCTGTCTAACTGGAACGCACCAATGCAGAATTCCACACAAATATGCCCTGAACCTGTACCCCTCCATAACCTCCCTGTCTCACTGGAATGTACCAATGCAGAACTCCACCCAAATATGCCCTGAACCTGTATCCCTGCATAACCTCCCTGTCTCACTGGAACGTACCAATGCAGAACTACACAAAAATATGCCCTGAACCTGTACCCCTCCATAACCTCCCTGGCTCACTGGAACGCACCAATGCCGAACTCCACTCAAATATGCCCTGAACCTGTACCCTCCATAACCTCATTGTCTCACTGGAACGTACCAATGCTGTACTCCACACAAATATGCCCTGAACCTGTACCCCTCCATAACCTCCCTGTCTCACTGGAACGTACCAATGCAGAACTCCACACAAACTTGCCCTGAACCTGTACCCTCCATATCCTCATTGTCTCACTGGAACGTACCAATGCTGTACTCCACACAAATATGCATTGAACCTGTACCCTCCATAAACTCCCTGTCTCACTGGAACGTACCACTGCAGAACTCCACACAAATTTACCATGAACCTGTACCCTCCATAACCTCCCTGTCTGACTGGAAAGTACCAATGCAGAACTCCTCACAAATATGCCCTGAAACTGTACCTGACCATAATCTCCCTGTCTCACAGGAACGTACCACTGCAGAACTCCACACAAATATGCCCTGAACCTGTACCCTGCATAACCTCCCTGTCTCACTGGAACGTACCAATGGAGAAGTACACACAAATATGCCCTGAACCTGTACCCGTCCATAACCTCCCTGACTCACTGGAACGCACCAATGCCGAAATCCACACAAATATGCCCTGAACCTGTACCTCTCCATAACCTCCCTGTCTCACTGGAACGTACCAATGCAGAACTCCACACAAATATGCCCTGAACCTGTACCCCTCCATAACCTCCCTGTCTCACTGGAACGTACCAATGCAGAACTCCACACAAATATGCCCTGAACCTGTACCCCTCCATAACCTCCCTGTCTCACAGGAACGTCCCAACGCAGAACTCCACACAAATATGCCCTGAACCTGTACCACTCCATAACCTCCCAGTCTCACTGGAACGTACCAATGCAGAACTCCACACAAATATACCCTGAACCTGTACCCCTCCATAACATCCCTGTCTCACTGGAACTTACCAATGCAGAACTCCACACAAATATGCCCTGAACCTGTACCCTCCATAACCTCATTGTCTCACTGGTACGTACCAATGCAGAACTCCACACAAACATGCCCTGAACCTGTACCCTCCATATCCTCATTGTCTCACTGGAACGTACCAATGCTGTACTCCACACAAATATGCCCTGAACATGTACCCGTCCATATTCTCCCTGTCTCAGTGGAACGTCCCACTGCAGAACTCCACACAAATATGCATTGAACCTGTACCCTCCATAACCTCCCTGTCTCACTAGAACGTACCACTGCAGAACTCCACACAAATTTGCCATGAACCTGTACCCTCCATAACCTCCCTGTCTGACTGGAAAGTACCAATGCAGAACTCCACACAAATATGCCCTGAAACTGTACCCGACCATAATCTCCCTGTCTCACAGGAACTTACCAGTGCAGAACTCCACACAAATATGCCCTGAACCTGTACCCTGCATAACCTCCCTGTCTCACTGGAACGTACCAATGCAGAACTACACACAAATATGCCCTGAACCTGTACCCCTCCATAACCTCCCTGTCTCACTTGTACGCACCAATGCCTCAACTCCACTCAAATATGCCCTGAACCTGTACCCTGCATAACCTGCCTGTCTCACTGGAGCGTACCATTGCAGAACACCACAGAAATATGCCCTGAACCTGTACCCCTCCATAACCACCCTGTCTAACTGGAACGCACCAATGCAGAACTCCACACAAATATGCCCTGAACCTGTACCCCTCCATAACCTCCCTGTCTCACTGGAATGTACCAATGCAGAACTCCACCCAAATATGCCCTGAACCTGTATCCCTGCATAACCTCCCTGTCTCACTGGAACGTACCAATGCAGAACTACACAAAAATATGCCCTGAACCTGTACCCCTCCATAACCTCCCTGGCTCACTGGAACGCACCAATGCCGAACTCCACTCAAATATGCCCTGAACCTGTACCCTCCATAACCTCATTGTCTCACTGGAACGTACCAATGCTGTACTCCACACAAATATGCCCTGAACCTGTACCCCTCCATAACCTCCCTGTCTCACTGGAACGTACCAATGCAGAACTCCACACAAACTTGCCCTGAACCTGTACCCTCCATATCCTCATTGTCTCACTGGAACGTACCAATGCTGTACTCCACACAAATATGCATTGAACCTGTACCCTCCATAAACTCCCTGTCTCACTGGAACGTACCACTGCACAACTCCACACAAATTTACCATGAACCTGTACCCTCCATAACCTCCCTGTCTGACTGGAAAGTACCAATGCAGAACTCCACACAAATATGCCCTGAAACTGTACCTGACCATAATCTCCCTGTCTCACAGGAACGTACCACTGCAGAACTCCACACAAATATGCCCTGAACCTGTACCCGTCCATAACCTCCCTGTCTCACTGGAACGCACCAATGCCGAAATCCACACAAATATGCCCTGAACCTGTACCCCTCCATAACCTCCCTGTCTCACTGGAACGTACCAATGCAGAACTCCACACAGATATGCCCTGAACCTGTACCCCTCCATAACCTCCCTGTCTCACTGGAACGTACCAATGCAGAACTCCACACAAATATGCCCTGAACCTGTACCCCTCCATAACCTCCCTGTCTCACAGGAACGTCCCAACGCAGAACTCCACACAAATATGCCCTGAACCTGTACCACTCCAAAAACTCCCAGTCTCACTGGAACGTACCAATGCAGAACTCCACACAAATATACCCGGAACCTGTACCCCTCCATAACCTCCCTGTCTCACTGGAACTTACCAATGCAGAACTCCACACAAATATGCCCTGAACCTGTACCCTCCATAACCTCATTGTCTCACTGGTACGTACCAATGCTGTACTCCACACAAATATGCCCTGAACCTGTACCCCTCCATAACCTCACTGTCTCACTGGAACGTACCAATGCAGAACTCCACACAAACATGCCCTGAACCTGTACCCTCCATATCCTCATTGTCTCACTGGAACGTACCAATGCTGTACTCCACACAAATATGCCCTGAACATGTACCCGTCCATATTCTCCCTGTCTCAGTGGAACGTCCCACTGCAGAACTCCACACAAATATGCATTGAACCTGTACCCTCCATAACCTCCCTGTCTCAATAGAACGTACCACTGCAGAACTCCACACAAATTTGCCATGAACCTGTACCCTCCATAACCTCCCTGTCTGACTGGAAAGTACCAATGCAGAACTCCACACAAATATGCCCTGAAACTGTACCCGACCATAATCTCCCTGTCTCACAGGAACGTACCACTGCAGAACTCCACACAAATATGCCCTGAACCTGTACCCTGCATAACCTCCCTGTCTCACTGGAACGTACCAATGCAGAACTACACACAAATATGCCCTGAACCTGTACCCCTCCATAACCTCCCTGTCTCACTTGTACGCACCAATGCCGAACTCCACTCAAATATGCCCTGAACCTGTACCCTGCATAACATCCCTGTCTCACTGGAACGTACCATTGCAGAACACCACACAAATGTGCCCTGAACCTGTACCCCTCCATAACCACCCTGTCTCACTGGAACGTACCAATGCAGAACACCACACAAATATGCCCTGAAACTGTTCCCGTCCATAACCTCCCAGTCTCACTGGAACGTACCACTGCAGAACTCCACACAAATATGCCCTGAACCTGTACCATGCATAACCTCCCTGTCTCACTGGAACGTACCAATGCAGAACTACACACAAATATGCCCTGAACCTGTACCCCTCCATAACCTCCCAGTCTCACTGGAACGCACCAATGCCGAACTCCACTCAAATATGCCCTGAACCTGTACCCTGCATAACCTGCCTGTCTCACTGGAGCGTACCATTGCAGAACACCACAGAAATATGCCCTGAACCTGTACCCCTCCATAACCACCCTGTCTAACTGGAACGCACCAATGCAGAATTCCACACAAATATGCCCTGAACCTGTACCCCTCCATAACCTCCCTGTCTCACTGGAATGTACCAATGCAGAACTCCACCCAAATATGCCCTGAACCTGTATCCCTGCATAACCTCCCTGTCTCACTGGAACGTACCAATGCAGAACTACACAAAAATATGCCCTGAACCTGTACCCCTCCATAACCTCCCTGGCTCACTGGAACGCACCAATGCCGAACTCCACTCAAATATGCCCTGAACCTGTACCCTCCATAACCTCATTGTCTCACTGGAACGTACCAATGCTGTACTCCACACAAATATGCCCTGAACCTGTACCCCTCCATAACCTCCCTGTCTCACTGGAACGTACCAATGCAGAACTCCACACAAACTTGCCCTGAACCTGTACCCTCCATATCCTCATTGTCTCACTGGAACGTACCAATGCTGTACTCCACACAAATATGCATTGAACCTGTACCCTCCATAAACTCCCTGTCTCACTGGAACGTACCACTGCAGAACTCCACACAAATTTACCATGAACCTGTACCCTCCATAACCTCCCTGTCTGACTGGAAAGTACCAATGCAGAACTCCTCACAAATATGCCCTGAAACTGTACCTGACCATAATCTCCCTGTCTCACAGGAACGTACCACTGCAGAACTCCACACAAATATGCCCTGAACCTGTACCCTGCATAACCTCCCTGTCTCACTGGAACGTACCAATGGAGAAGTACACACAAATATGCCCTGAACCTGTACCCGTCCATAACCTCCCTGACTCACTGGAACGCACCAATGCCGAAATCCACACAAATATGCCCTGAACCTGTACCTCTCCATAACCTCCCTGTCTCACTGGAACGTACCAATGCAGAACTCCACACAAATATGCCCTGAACCTGTACCCCTCCATAACCTCCCTGTCTCACTGGAACGTACCAATGCAGAACTCCACACAAATATGCCCTGAACCTGTACCCCTCCATAACCTCCCTGTCTCACAGGAACGTCCCAACGCAGAACTCCACACAAATATGCCCTGAACCTGTACCACTCCATAACCTCCCAGTCTCACTGGAACGTACCAATGCAGAACTCCACACAAATATACCCTGAACCTGTACCCCTCCATAACATCCCTGTCTCACTGGAACTTACCAATGCAGAACTCCACACAAATATGCCCTGAACCTGTACCCTCCATAACCTCATTGTCTCACTGGTACGTACCAATGCAGAACTCCACACAAACATGCCCTGAACCTGTACCCTCCATATCCTCATTGTCTCACTGGAACGTACCAATGCTGTACTCCACACAAATATGCCCTGAACATGTACCCGTCCATATTCTCCCTGTCTCAGTGGAACGTCCCACTGCAGAACTCCACACAAATATGCATTGAACCTGTACCCTCCATAACCTCCCTGTCTCACTAGAACGTACCACTGCAGAACTCCACACAAATTTGCCATGAACCTGTACCCTCCATAACCTCCCTGTCTGACTGGAAAGTACCAATGCAGAACTCCACACAAATATGCCCTGAAACTGTACCCGACCATAATCTCCCTGTCTCACAGGAACTTACCAGTGCAGAACTCCACACAAATATGCCCTGAACCTGTACCCTGCATAACCTCCCTGTCTCACTGGAACGTACCAATGCAGAACTACACACAAATATGCCCTGAACCTGTACCCCTCCATAACCTCCCTGTCTCACTTGTACGCACCAATGCCTCAACTCCACTCAAATATGCCCTGAACCTGTACCCTGCATAACCTGCCTGTCTCACTGGAGCGTACCATTGCAGAACACCACAGAAATATGCCCTGAACCTGTACCCCTCCATAACCACCCTGTCTAACTGGAACGCACCAATGCAGAACTCCACACAAATATGCCCTGAACCTGTACCCCTCCATAACCTCCCTGTCTCACTGGAATGTACCAATGCAGAACTCCACCCAAATATGCCCTGAACCTGTATCCCTGCATAACCTCCCTGTCTCACTGGAACGTACCAATGCAGAACTACACAAAAATATGCCCTGAACCTGTACCCCTCCATAACCTCCCTGGCTCACTGGAACGCACCAATGCCGAACTCCACTCAAATATGCCCTGAACCTGTACCCTCCATAACCTCATTGTCTCACTGGAACGTACCAATGCTGTACTCCACACAAATATGCCCTGAACCTGTACCCCTCCATAACCTCCCTGTCTCACTGGAACGTACCAATGCAGAACTCCACACAAACTTGCCCTGAACCTGTACCCTCCATATCCTCATTGTCTCACTGGAACGTACCAATGCTGTACTCCACACAAATATGCATTGAACCTGTACCCTCCATAAACTCCCTGTCTCACTGGAACGTACCACTGCACAACTCCACACAAATTTACCATGAACCTGTACCCTCCATAACCTCCCTGTCTGACTGGAAAGTACCAATGCAGAACTCCACACAAATATGCCCTGAAACTGTACCTGACCATAATCTCCCTGTCTCACAGGAACGTACCACTGCAGAACTCCACACAAATATGCCCTGAACCTGTACCCGTCCATAACCTCCCTGTCTCACTGGAACGCACCAATGCCGAAATCCACACAAATATGCCCTGAACCTGTACCCCTCCATAACCTCCCTGTCTCACTGGAACGTACCAATGCAGAACTCCACACAGATATGCCCTGAACCTGTACCCCTCCATAACCTCCCTGTCTCACTGGAACGTACCAATGCAGAACTCCACACAAATATGCCCTGAACCTGTACCCCTCCATAACCTCCCTGTCTCACAGGAACGTCCCAACGCAGAACTCCACACAAATATGCCCTGAACCTGTACCACTCCAAAAACTCCCAGTCTCACTGGAACGTACCAATGCAGAACTCCACACAAATATACCCGGAACCTGTACCCCTCCATAACCTCCCTGTCTCACTGGAACTTACCAATGCAGAACTCCACACAAATATGCCCTGAACCTGTACCCTCCATAACCTCATTGTCTCACTGGTACGTACCAATGCTGTACTCCACACAAATATGCCCTGAACCTGTACCCCTCCATAACCTCACTGTCTCACTGGAACGTACCAATGCAGAACTCCACACAAACATGCCCTGAACCTGTACCCTCCATATCCTCATTGTCTCACTGGAACGTACCAATGCTGTACTCCACACAAATATGCCCTGAACATGTACCCGTCCATATTCTCCCTGTCTCAGTGGAACGTCCCACTGCAGAACTCCACACAAATATGCATTGAACCTGTACCCTCCATAACCTCCCTGTCTCAATAGAACGTACCACTGCAGAACTCCACACAAATTTGCCATGAACCTGTACCCTCCATAACCTCCCTGTCTGACTGGAAAGTACCAATGCAGAACTCCACACAAATATGCCCTGAAACTGTACCCGACCATAATCTCCCTGTCTCACAGGAACGTACCACTGCAGAACTCCACACAAATATGCCCTGAACCTGTACCCTGCATAACCTCCCTGTCTCACTGGAACGTACCAATGCAGAACTACACACAAATATGCCCTGAACCTGTACCCCTCCATAACCTCCCTGTCTCACTTGTACGCACCAATGCCGAACTCCACTCAAATATGCCCTGAACCTGTACCCTGCATAACATCCCTGTCTCACTGGAACGTACCATTGCAGAACACCACACAAATGTGCCCTGAACCTGTACCCCTCCATAACCACCCTGTCTCACTGGAACGTACCAATGCAGAACACCACACAAATATGCCCTGAAACTGTTCCCGTCCATAACCTCCCAGTCTCACTGGAACGTACCACTGCAGAACTCCACACAAATATGCCCTGAACCTGTACCATGCATAACCTCCCTGTCTCACTGGAACGTACCAATGCAGAACTACACACAAATATGCCCTGAACCTGTACCCCTCCATAACCTCCCAGTCTCACTGGAACGCACCAATGCCGAACTCCACTCAAATATGCCCTGAACCTGTACCCTGCATAACCTGCCTGTCTCACTGGAGCGTACCATTGCAGAACACCACAGAAATATGCCCTGAACCTGTACCCCTCCATAACCACCCTGTCTAACTGGAACGCACCAATGCAGAACTCCACACAAATATGCCCTGAACCTGTACCCCTCCATAACCTCCCTGTCTCACTGGAATGTACCAATGCAGAACTCCACCCAAATATGCCCTGAACCTGTATCCCTGCATAACCTCCCTGTCTCACTGGAACGTACCAATGCAGAACTACACAAAAATATGCCCTGAACCTGTACCCCTCCATAACCTCCCTGGCTCACTGGAACGCACCAATGCCGAACTCCACTCAAATATGCCCTGAACCTGTACCCTCCATAACCTCATTGTCTCACTGGAACGTACCAATGCTGTACTCCACACAAATATGCCCTGAACCTGTACCCCTCCATAACCTCCCTGTCTCACTGGAACGTACCAATGCAGAACTCCACACAAACTTGCCCTGAACCTGTACCCTCCATATCCTCATTGTCTCACTGGAACGTACCAATGCTGTACTCCACACAAATATGCATTGAACCTGTACCCTCCATAACCTCCCTGTCTCACTGGAACGTACCACTGCAGAACTCCACACAAATTTACCATGAACCTGTACCCTCCATAACCTCCCTGTCTGACTGGAAAGTACCAATGCAGAACTCCACACAAATATGCCCTGAAACTGTACCTGACCATAATCTCCCTGTCTCACAGGAACGTACCACGGCAGAACTCCACACAAATATGCCCTGAACCTGTACCCTCCATATCTTCATTGTCTCACTGGAACGTACCAATGCTGTACTCCACACAAATATGCCCTGAACATGTACCCGTCCATATTCTCCCTGTCTCAGTGGAACGTCCCACTGCAGAACTCCACACAAATATGCATTGAACCTGTACCCTCCATAACCTCCCTGTCTCACTAGAACGTACCACTGCAGAACTCCACACAAATTTGCCATGAACCTGTACCCTCCATAACCTCCCTGTCTGACTGGAAAGTACCAATGCAGAACTCCACACAAATATGCCCTGAAACTGTACCCGACCATAATCTCCCTGTCTCACAGGAACGTACCACTGCAGAACTCCACACAAATATGCCCTGAACCTGTACCCTGCATAACCTCCCTGTCTCACTGGAACGTACCAATGCAGAACTACACACAAATATGCCCTGAACCTGTACCCCTCCATAACCTCCCTGTCTCACTTGTACGCACCAATGCCGAACTCCACTCAAATATGCCCTGAACCTGTACCCTGCATAACATCCCTGTCTCACTGGAACGTACCATTGCAGAACACCACACAAATGTGCCCTGAACCTGTACCCCTCCATAACCACCCTGTCTCACTGGAACGTACCAATGCAGAACACCACACAAATATGCCCTGAAACTGTTCCCGTCCATAACCTCCCAGTCTCACTGGAACGTACCACTGCAGAACTCCACACAAATATGCCCTGAACCTGTACCATGCATAACCTCCCTGTCTCACTGGAACGTACCAATGCAGAACTACACACAAATATGCCCTGAACCTGTACCCCTCCATAACCTCCCAGTCTCACTGGAACGCACCAATGCCGAACTCCACTCAAATATGCCCTGAACCTGTACCCTGCATAACCTGCCTGTCTCACTGGAGCGTACCATTGCAGAACACCACAGAAATATGCCCTGAACCTGTACCCCTCCATAACCACCCTGTCTAACTGGAACGCACCAATGCAGAACTCCACACAAATATGCCCTGAACCTGTACCCCTCCATAACCTCCCTGTCTCACTGGAATGTACCAATGCAGAACTCGACCCAAATATGCCCTGAACCTGTATCCCTGCATAACCTCCCTGTCTCACTGGAACGTACCAATGCAGAACTACACAAAAATATGCCCTGAACCTGTACCCCTCCATAACCTCCCTGTCTCACTGGAACGTACCAATGCAGAACTCCACACAAACTTGCCCTGAACCTGTACCCTCCATATCCTCATTGTCTCACTGGAACGTACCAATGCTGTACTCCACACAAATATGCATTGAACCTGTACCCTCCATAACCTCCCTGTCTCACTGGAACGTACCACTGCAGAACTCCACACAAATTTACCATGAACCTGTACCCTCCATAACCTCCCTGTCTGACTGGAAAGTACCAATGCAGAACTCCACACAAATATGCCCTGAAACTGTACCTGACCATAATCTCCCTGTCTCACAGGAACGTACCACGGCAGAACTCCACACAAATATGCCCTGAACCTGTACCCTGCATAACCTCCCTGTCTCACTGGAACGTACCAATGGAGAAGTACACACAAATATGCCCTGAACCTGTACCCGTCCATAACCTCCCTGTCTCACTGGAACGCACCAATGCCGAACTCCACACAAATATGCCCTGAAGCTGTACCCTCCATAACCTCCCTGTCTCACTGGAATGTACCAATGCAGAACTACACACAAATATGCCCTGAACCTGTACCCCTCCATAATCTCCCTGTCTCACTGGAAGTTACCAATGCAGAACTCCACACAAATATGCCCTGAACCTGTACCCCTCCATAACCTCCCTGTCTCTCTGGATCGTACCAATGCAGAACATCACACAAATATGCCCTGAACCTGTACCCCTCATTACCTCCCTGTCTCACTGGAACGTCCCAACGCAGAACTCCACACAAATATGCCCTGAACCTGTCCCCTCCGTAACCTGCCTGTCTCACTGGAACGTACCAATGCAGAACTCCACACAAATATGCCCTGAACCTGTACCATGCATAACCTCCCTGTCTCACTGGAACGTACCAATGCAGAACTACATACAAATATGCCCTGAACCTGTACCCCTCCATAACCTCCCAGTCTCACTGGAACGCACCAATGCCGCAACTACACTCAAATATGCCCTGAACCTGTACCCTGCATAACCTGCCTGTCTCACTGGAGCGTACCATTGCAGAACACCACAGAAATATGCCCTGAACCTGTACCCCTCCATAACCACCCTGTCTAACTGGAACGCACCAATGCAGAACTCCACACAAATATGCCCTGAACCTGTACCCCTCCATAACCTCCCTGTCTCACTGGAATGTACCAATGCAGAACTCCACCCAAATATGCCCTGAACCTGTATCCCTGCATAACCTCCCTGTCTCACTGGAACGTACCAATGCAGAACTACACAAAAATATGCCCTGAACCTGTACCCCTCCATAACCTCCCTGGCTCACTGGAACGCACCAATGCCGAACTCCACTCAAATATGCCCTGAACCTGTACCCTCCATAACCTCATTGTCTCACTGGAACGTACCAATGCTGTACATCACACAAATATGCCCTGAACCTGTACCCCTCCATAACCTCCCTGTCTCACTGGAACGTACCAATGCAGAACTCCACACAAACTTGCCCTGAACCTGTACCCTCCATATCCTCATTGTCTCACTGGAACGTACCAATGCTGTACTCCACACAAATATGCATTGAACCTGTACCCTCCATAAACTCCCTGTCTCACTGGAACTTACCACTGCAGAACTCCACACAAATTTACCATGAACCTGTACCCTCCATAACCTCCCTGTCTGACTGGAAAGTACCAATGCAGAACTCCACACAAATATGCCCTGAAACTGTACCTGACCATAATCTCCCTGTCTCACAGGAACGTACCACTGCAGAACTCCACACAAATATGCCCTGAACCTGTACCCTGCATAACCTCCCTGTCTCACTGGAACGTACCAATGGAGAAGTACACACAAATATGCCCTGAACCTGTACCCGTCCATAACCTCCCTGTCTCACTGGAACGCACCAATGCCGAAATCCACACAAATATGCCCTGAACCTGTACCCCTCCATAACCTCCCTGTCTCACTGGAACGTACCAATGCAGAACTCCACACAAATATGCCCTGAACCTGTACCCCTCCATAACCTCCCTGTCTCACTGGAACGTACCAATGCAGAACTCCACACAAATATGCCCTGAACCTGTACCCCTCCATAACCTCCCTGTCTCACAGGAACGTACCACTGCAGAACTCCACACAAATATGCCCTGAACCTGTACCATGCATAACCTCCCTGTCTCACTGGAACGTACCAATGCAGAACTACATACAAATATGCCCTGAACCTGTACCCCTCCATAACCTCCCAGTCTCACTGGAACGCACCAATGCCGCAACTACACTCAAATATGCCCTGAACCTGTACCCTGCATAACCTGCCTGTCTCACTGGAGCGTACCATTGCAGAACACCACAGAAATATGCCCTGAACCTGTACCCCTCCATAACCACCCTGTCTAACTGGAACGCACCAATGCAGAACTCCACACAAATATGCCCTGAACCTGTACCCCTCCATAACCTCCCTGTCTCACTGGAATGTACCAATGCAGAACTCCACCCAAATATGCCCTGAACCTGTATCCCTGCATAACCTCCCTGTCTCACTGGAACGTACCAATGCAGAACTACACAAAAATATGCCCTGAACCTGTACCCTCCATAACCTCATTGTCTCACTGGAACGTACCAATGCTGTACTCCACACAAATATGCCCTGAACCTGTACCCCTCCATAACCTCCCTGTCTCACTGGAACGTACCAATGCAGAACTCCACACAAACTTGCCCTGAACCTGTACCCTCCATATCCTCATTGTCTCACTGGAACGTACCAATGCAGAACTCCACACAAATATGCCCTGAACCTGTACCCCTCCATAACCTCCCTGTCTCACAGGAACGTCCCAACGCAGAACTCCACACAAATATGCCCTGAACCTGTACCACTCCAAAAACTCCCAGTCTCACTGGAACGTACCAATGCAGAACTCCACACAAATATACCCGGAACCTGTACCCCTCCATAACCTCCCTGTCTCACTGGAACTTACCAATGCAGAACTCCACACAAATATGCCCTTAACCTGTACCCTCCATAACCTCATTGTCTCACTGGTACGTACCAATGCTGTACTCCACACAAATATGCCCTGAACCTGTACCCCTCCATAACCTCACTGTCTCACTGGAACGTACCAATGCAGAACTCCACACAAACATGCCCTGAACCTGTACCCTCCATATCCTCATTGTCTCACTGGAACGTACCAATGCTGTACTCCACACAAATATGCCCTGAACATGTACCCGTCCATATTCTCCCTGTCTCAGTGGAACGTCCCACTGCAGAACTCCACACAAATATGCATTGAACCTGTACCCTCCATAACCTCCCTGTCTCACTAGAACGTACCACTGCAGAACTCCACACAAATTTGCCATGAACCTGTACCCTCCATAACCTCCCTGTCTGACTGGAAAGTACCAATGCAGAACTCCACACAAATATGCCCTGAAACTGTACCCGACCATAATCTCCCTGTCTCACAGGAACGTACCACTGCAGAACTCCACACAAATATGCCCTGAACCTGTACCCTGCATAACCTCCCTGTCTCACTGGAACGTACCAATGCAGAACTACACACAAATATGCCCTGAACCTGTACCCCTCCATAACCTCCCTGTCTCACTTGTACGCACCAATGCCGAACTCCACTCAAATATGCCCTGAACCTGTACCCTGCATAACATCCCTGTCTCACTGGAACGTACCATTGCAGAACACCACACAAATGTGCCCTGAACCTGTACCCCTCCATAACCACCCTGTCTCACTGGAACGTACCAATGCAGAACACCACACAAATATGCCCTGAAACTGTTCCCGTCCATAACCTCCCAGTCTCACTGGAACGTACCACTGCAGAACTCCACACAAATATGCCCTGAACCTGTACCATGCATAACCTCCCTGTCTCACTGGAACGTACCAATGCAGAACTACACACAAATATGCCCTGAACCTGTACCCCTCCATAACCTCCCAGTCTCACTGGAACGCACCAATGCCGAACTCCACTCAAATATGCCCTGAACCTGTACCCTGCATAACCTGCCTGTCTCACTGGAGCGTACCATTGCAGAACACCACAGAAATATGCCCTGAACCTGTACCCCTCCATAACCACCCTGTCTAACTGGAACGCACCAATGCAGAACTCCACACAAATATGCCCTGAACCTGTACCCCTCCATAACCTCCCTGTCTCACTGGAATGTACCAATGCAGAACTCCACCCAAATATGCCCTGAACCTGTATCCCTGCATAACCTCCCTGTCTCACTGGAACGTACCAATGCAGAACTACACAAAAATATGCCCTGAACCTGTACCCCTCCATAACCTCCCTGGCTCACTGGAACGCACCAATGCCGAACTCCACTCAAATATGCCCTGAACCTGTACCCTCCATAACCTCATTGTCTCACTGGAACGTACCAATGCTGTACTCCACACAAATATGCCCTGAACCTGTACCCCTCCATAACCTCCCTGTCTCACTGGAACGTACCAATGCAGAACTCCACACAAACTTGCCCTGAACCTGTACCCTCCATATCCTCATTGTCTCACTGGAACGTACCAATGCTGTACTCCACACAAATATGCATTGAACCTGTACCCTCCATAACCTCCCTGTCTCACTGGAACGTACCACTGCAGAACTCCACACAAATTTACCATGAACCTGTACCCTCCATAACCTCCCTGTCTGACTGGAAAGTACCAATGCAGAACTCCACACAAATATGCCCTGAAACTGTACCTGACCATAACCTCCCTGTCTCACAGGAACGTACCACGGCAGAACTCCACACAAATATGCCCTGAACCTGTACCCTGCATAACCTCCCTGTCTCACTGGAACGTACCAATGGAGAAGTACACACAAATATGCCCTGAACCTGTACCCGTCCATAACCTCCCTGTCTCACTGGAACGCACCAATGCCGAACTCCACACAAATATGCCCTGAAGCTGTACCCTCCATAACCTCCCTGTCTCACTGGAATGTACCAATGCAGAACTACACACAAATATGCCCTGAACCTGTACCCCTCCATAACCTCCCTGTCTCACTGGAACTTACCAATGCAGAACTCCACACAAATATGCCCTGAACCTGTACCCTCCATAACCTCATTGTCTCACTGGTACGTACCAATGCTGTACTCCACACAAATATGCCCTGAACCTGTACCCCTCCATAACCTCACTGTCTCACTGGAACGTACCAATGCAGAACTCCACACAAACATGCCCTGAACCTGTACCCTCCATATCCTCATTGTCTCACTGGAACGTACCAATGCTGTACTCCACACAAATATGCCCTGAACATGTACCCGTCCATATTCTCCCTGTCTCAGTGGAACGTCCCACTGCAGAACTCCACACAAATATGCATTGAACCTGTACCCTCCATAACCACCCTGTCTCACTAGAACGTACCACTGCAGAACTCCACACAAATTTGCCATGAACCTGTACCCTCCATAACCTCCCTGTCTGACTGGAAAGTACCAATGCAGAACTCCACACAAATATGCCCTGAAACTGTACCCGACCATAATATCCCTGTCTCACAGGAACGTACCACTGCAGAACTCCACACAAATATGCCCTGAACCTGTACCCTGCATAACCTCCCTGTCTCACTGGAACGTACCAATGCAGAACTACACACAAATATGCCCTGAACCTGTACCCCTCCATAACCTCCCTGTCTCACTTGTACGCACCAATGCCGAACTCCACTCAAATATGCCCTGAACCTGTACCCTGCATAACATCCCTGTCTCACTGGAACGTACCATTGCAGAACACCACACAAATGTGCCCTGAACCTGTACCCCTCCATAACCACCCTGTCTCACTGGAACGTACCAATGCAGAACACCACACAAATATGCCCTGAAACTGTTCCCGTCCATAACCTCCCAGTCTCACTGGAACGTACCACTGCAGAACACCACACAAATATGCCCTGAACCTGTACCATGCATAACCTCCCTGTCTCACTGGAACGTACCAATGCAGAACTACACACAAATATGCCCTGAACCTGTACCCCTCCATAACCTCCCAGTCTCACTGGAACGCACCAATGCCGAACTCCACTCAAATATGCCCTGAACCTGTACCCTGCATAACCTGCCTGTCTCACTGGAGCGTACCATTGCAGAACACCACAGAAATATGCCCTGAACCTGTACCCCTCCATAACCACCCTGTCTAACTGGAACGCACCAATGCAGAACTCCACACAAATATGCCCTGAACCTGTACCCCTCCATAACCTCCCTGTCTCACTGGAATGTACCAATGCAGAACTCCACCCAAATATGCCCTGAACCTGTATCCCTGCATAACCTCCCTGTCTCACTGGAACGTACCAATGCAGAACTACACAAAAATATGCCCTGAACCTGTACCCCTCCATAACCTCCCTGGCTCACTGGAACGCACCAATGCCGAACTCCACTCAAATATGCCCTGAACCTGTACCCTCCATAACCTCATTGTCTCACTGGAACGTACCAATGCTGTACTCCACACAAATATGCCCTGAACCTGTACCCCTCCATAACCTCCCTGTCTCACTGGAACGTACCAATGCAGAACTCCACACAAACTTGCCCTGAACCTGTACCCTCCATATCCTCATTGTCTCACTGGAACGTACCAATGCTGTACTCCACACAAATATGCATTGAACCTGCACCCTCCATAACCTCCCTGTCTCACTGGAACGTACCACTGCAGAACTCCACACAAATTTACCATGAACCTGTACCCTCCATAACCTCCCTGTCTGACTGGAAAGTACCAATGCAGAACTCCACACAAATATGCCCTGAAACTGTACCTGACCATAATCTCCCTGTCTCACAGGAACATACCACGGCAGAACTCCACACAAATATGCCCTGAACCTGTACCCTGCATAACCTCCCTGTCTCACTGGAACGTACCAATGGAGAAGTACACACAAATATGCCCTGAACCTGTACCCGTCCATAACCTCCCTGTCTCACTGGAACGCACCAATGCCGAACTCCACACAAATATGCCCTGAAGCTGTACCCTCCATAACCTCCCTGTCTCACTGGAATGTACCAATGCAGAACTACACACAAATATGCCCTGAACCTGTACCCCTCCATAATCTCCCTGTCTCACTGGAAGGTACCAATGCAGAACTCCACACAAATATGCCCTGAACCTGTACCCCTCCATAACCTCCCTGTCTCTCTGGATCGTACCAATGCAGAACATCACACAAATATGCCCTGAACCTGTACCCCTCATTACCTCCCTGTCTCACTGGAACGTCCCAACGCAGAACTCCACACAAATATGCCCTGAACCAGTCCCCTCCGTAACCTGCCTGTCTCACTGGAACGTACCAATGCAGAACTCCACACAAATATGCCCTGAACCTGTACCATGCATAACCTCCCTGTCTCACTGGAACGTACCAATGCAGAACTACATACAAATATGCCCTGAACCTGTACCCCTCCATAACCTCCCAGTCTCACTGGAACGCACCAATGCCGCAACTACACTCAAATATGCCCTGAACCTGTACCCTGCATAACCTGCCTGTCTCACTGGAGCGTACCATTGCAGAACAACACAGAAATATGCCCTGAACCTGTACCCCTCCATAACCACCCTGTCTAACTGGAACGCACCAATGCAGAACTCCACACAAATATGCCCTGAACCTGTACCCCTCCATAACCTCCCTGTCTCACTGGAATGTACCAATGCAGAACTCCACCCAAATATGCCCTGAACCTGTATCCCTGCATAACCTCCCTGTCTCACTGGAACGTACCAATGCAGAACTACACAAAAATATGCCCTGAACCTGTACCCCTCCATAACCTCCCTGGCTCACTGGAACGCACCAATGCCGAACTCCACTCAAATATGCCCTGAACCTGTACCCTCCATAACCTCATTGTCTCACTGGAACGTACCAATGCTGTACTCCACACAAATATGCCCTGAACCTGTACCCCTCCATAACCTCCCTGTCTCACTGGAACGTACCAATGCAGAACTCCACACAAACTTGCCCTGAACCTGTACCCTCCATATCCTCATTGTCTCACTGGAACGTACCAATGCTGTACTCCACACAAATATGCATTGAACCTGTACCCTCCATAAACTCCCTGTCTCACTGGAACGTACCACTGCAGAACTCCACACAAATTTACCATGAACCTGTACCCTCCATAACCTCCCTGTCTGACTGGAAAGTACCAATGCAGAACTCCACACAAATATGCCCTGAAACTGTACCTGACCATAATCTCCCTGTCTCACAGGAACGTACCACTGCAGAACTCCACACAAATATGCCCTGAACCTGTACCCTGCATAACCTCCCTGTCTCACTGGAACGTACCAATGGAGAAGTACACACAAATATGCCCTGAACCTGTACCCGTCCATAACCTCCCTGTCTCACTGGAACGCACCAATGCCGAAATCCACACAAATATGCCCTGAACCTGTACCCCTCCATAACCTCCCTGTCTCACTGGAACGTACCAATGCAGAACTCCACACAAATATGCCCTGAACCTGTACCCCTCCATAACCTCCCTGTCTCACTGGAACGTACCAATGCAGAACTCCACACAAATATGCCCTGAACCTGTACCCCTCCATAACCTCCCTGTCTCACAGGAACGTCCCAACGCAGAACTCCACACAAATATGCCCTGAACCTGTACCACTCCATAACCTCCCAGTCTCACTGGAACGTACCAATGCAGAACTCCACACAAATATACCCTGAACCTGTACCCCTCCATAACCTCCCTGTCTCACTGGAACTTACCAATGCAGAACTCCACACAAATATGCCCTGAACCAGTACCCTCCATAACCTCATTGTCTCACTGGTACGTACCAATGCTGTACTCCACACAAATATGCCCTGAACCTGTACCCCTCCATAACTTCACTGTCTCACTGGAACGTACCAATGCAGAACTCCACACAAACATGCCCTGAACCTGTACCCTCCATATCATCATTGTCTCACTGGAACGTACCAATGCTGTACTCCACACAAATATGCCCTGAACATGTACCCGTCCATATTCTCCCTGTCTCAGTGGAACGTCCCACTGCAGAACTCCACACAAATATGCATTGAACCTGTACCCTCCATAACCTCCCTGTCTCACTAGAACGTACCACTGCAGAACTCCACACAAATTTGCCATGAACCTGTACCCTCCATAACCTCCCTGTCTGACTGGAAAGTACCAATGCAGAACTCCACACAAATATGCCCTGAAACTGTACCCGACCATAATCTCCCTGTCTCACAGGAACGTACCAGTGCAGAACTCCACACAAATATGCCCTGAACCTGTACCCCTCCATAACCTCCCTGTCTCACTTGTACGCACCAATGCCACAACTCCACTCAAATATGCCCTGAACCTGTACCCTGCATAACCTGCCTGTCTCACTGGAGCGTACCATTGCAGAACACCACAGAAATATGCCCTGAACCTGTACCCCTCCATAACCACCCTGTCTAACTGGAACGCACCAATGCAGAACTCCACACAAATATGCCCTGAACCTGTACCCCTCCATAACCTCCCTGTCTCACTGGAATGTACCAATGCAGAACTCCACCCAAATATGCCCTGAACCTGTATCCCTGCATAACCTCCCTGTCTCACTGGAACGTACCAATGCAGAACTACACAAAAATATGCCCTGAACCTGTACCCCTCCATAACCTCCCTGGCTCACTGGAACGCACCAATGCCGAACTCCACTCAAATATGCCCTGAACCTGTACCCTCCATAACCTCATTGTCTCACTGGAACGTACCAATGCTGTACTCCACACAAATATGCCCTGAACCTGTACCCCTCCATAACCTCCCTGTCTCACTGGAACGTACCAATGCAGAACTCCACACAAACTTGCCCTGAACCTGTACCCTCCATATCCTCATTGTCTCACTGGAACGTACCAATGCTGTACTCCACACAAATATGCATTGAACCTGTACCCTCCATAAACTCCCTGTCTCACTGGAACGTACCACTGCAGAACTCCACACAAATTTACCATGAACCTGTACCCTCCATAACCTCCCTGTCTGACTGGAAAGTACCAATGCAGAACTCCACACAAATATGCCCTGAAACTGTACCTGACCATAATCTCCCTGTCTCACTGGAACGTACCAATGCAGAACTACACAAAAATATGCCCTGAACCTGTACCCCTCCATAACCTCCCTGGCTCACTGGAACGCACCAATGCCGAACTCCACTCAAATATGCCCTGAACCTGTACCCTCCATAACCTCATTGTCTCACTGGAACGTACCAATGCTGTACTCCACACAAATATGCCCTGAACCTGTACCCCTCCATAACCTCCCTGTCTCACTGGAACGTACCAATGCAGAACTCCACACAAACTTGCCCTGAACCTGTACCCTCCATATCCTCATTGTCTCACTGGAACGTACCAATGCTGTACTCCACACAAATATGCATTGAACCTGTACCCTCCATAAACTCCCTGTCTCACTGGAACGTACCACTGCAGAACTCCACACAAATTTACCATGAACCTGTACCCTCCATAACCTCCCTGTCTGACTGGAAAGTACCAATGCAGAACTCCACACAAATATGCCCTGAAACTGTACCTGACCATAATCTCCCTGTCTCACAGGAACGTACCACTGCAGAACTCCACACAAATATGCCCTGAACCTGTACCCTGCATAACCTCCCTGTCTCACTGGAACGTACCAATGGAGAAGTACACACAAATATGCCCTGAACCTGTACCCGTCCATAACCTCCCTGTCTCACTGGAACGCACCAATGCCGAAATCCACACAAATATGCCCTGAACCTGTACCCCTCCATAACCTCCCTGTCTCACTGGAACGTACCAATGCAGAACTCCACACAAATATGCCCTGAACCTGTACCCCTCCATAACCTCCCTGTCTCACTGGAACGTACCAATGCAGAACTCCACACAAATATGCCCTGAACCTGTACCCCTCCATAACCTCCCTGTCTCACAGGAACGTCCCAACGCAGAACTCCACACAAATATGCCCTGAACCTGTACCACTCCATAACCTCCCAGTCTCACTGGAACGTACCAATGCAGAACTCCACACAAATATACCCTGAACCTGTACCCCTCCATAACCTCCCTGTCTCACTGGAACTTACCAATGCAGAACTCCACACAAATATGCCCTGAACCTGTACCCTCCATAACCTCATTGTCTCACTGGTACGTACCAATGCTGTACTCCACACAAATATGCCCTGAACCTGTACCCCTCCATAACTTCACTGTCTCACTGGAACGTACCAATGCAGAACTCCACACAAACATGCCCTGAACCTGTACCCTCCATATCATCATTGTCTCACTGGAACGTACCAATGCTGTACTCCACACAAATATGCCCTGAACATGTACCCGTCCATATTCTCCCTGTCTCAGTGGAACGTCCCACTGCAGAACTCCACACAAATATGCATTGAACCTGTACCCTCCATAACCTCCCTGTCTCACTAGAACGTACCACTGCAGAACTCCACACAAATTTGCCATGAACCTGTACCCTCCATAACCTCCCTGTCTGACTGGAAAGTACCAATGCAGAACTCCACACAAATATGCCCTGAAACTGTACCCGACCATAATCTCCCTGTCTCACAGGAACGTACCAGTGCAGAACTCCACACAAATATGCCCTGAACCTGTACCCCTCCATAACCTCCCTGTCTCACTTGTACGCACCAATGCCACAACTCCACTCAAATATGCCCTGAACCTGTACCCTGCATAACCTGCCTGTCTCACTGGAGCGTACCATTGCAGAACACCACAGAAATATGCCCTGAACCTGTACCCCTCCATAACCACCCTGTCTAACTGGAACGCACCAATGCAGAACTCCACACAAATATGCCCTGAACCTGTACCCCTCCATAACCTCCCTGTCTCACTGGAATGTACCAATGCAGAACTCCACCCAAATATGCCCTGAACCTGTATCCCTGCATAACCTCCCTGTCTCACTGGAACGTACCAATGCAGAACTACACAAAAATATGCCCTGAACCTGTACCCCTCCATAACCTCCCTGGCTCACTGGAACGCACCAATGCCGAACTCCACTCAAATATGCCCTGAACCTGTACCCTCCATAACCTCATTGTCTCACTGGAACGTACCAATGCTGTACTCCACACAAATATGCCCTGAACCTGTACCCCTCCATAACCTCCCTGTCTCACTGGAACGTACCAATGCAGAACTCCACACAAACTTGCCCTGAACCTGTACCCTCCATATCCTCATTGTCTCACTGGAACGTACCAATGCTGTACTCCACACAAATATGCATTGAACCTGTACCCTCCATAAACTCCCTGTCTCACTGGAACGTACCACTGCAGAACTCCACACAAATTTACCATGAACCTGTACCCTCCATAACCTCCCTGTCTGACTGGAAAGTACCAATGCAGAACTCCACACAAATATGCCCTGAAACTGTACCTGACCATAATCTCCCTGTCTCACAGGAACGTACCACTGCAGAACTCCACACAAATATGCCCTGAACCTGTACCCGTCCATAACCTCCCTGTCTCACTGGAACGCACCAATGCCGAAATCCACACAAATATGCCCTGAACCTGTACCCCTCCATAACCTCCCTGTCTCACTGGAACGTACCAATGCAGAACTCCACACAAATATGCCCTGAACCTGTACCCCTCCATAACCTCCCTGTCTCACTGGAACGTACCAATGCAGAACTCCACACAAATATGCCCTGAACCCGTACCCCTCCATAACCTCCCTGTCTCACAGGAACGTCCCAACGCCGAACTCCACACAAATATGCCCTGAACCTGTACCACTCCAAAACCTCCCAGTCTCACTGGAACGTACCAATGCAGAACCCCACACAAATATACCCGGAACCTGTACCCCTCCATAACCTCCCTGTCTCACTGGAACTTACCAATGCAGAACTCCACACAAATATGCCCTGAACCTGTACCCTCCATAACCTCATTGTCTCACTGGTACGTACCAATGCTGTACTCCACACAAATATGCCCTGAACCTATACCCCTCCATAACCTCACTGTCTCACTGGAACGTACCAATGCAGAACTCCACACAAACATGCCCTGAACCTGTACCCTCCATATCCTCATTGTCTCACTGGAACGTACCAATGCTGTACTCCACAGAAATATGCCCTGAAACTGTACCCGACCATAATCTCCCTGTCTCACAGGAACGTACCACTGCAGAACTCCACACAAATATGCCCTGAACCTGTACCCTGCATAACCTCCCTGTCTCACTGGAACGTACCAATGCAGAACTACACACAAATATGCCCTGAACCTGTACCCCTCCATAACCTCCCTGTCTCACTGGAACGCACCAATGCCGAACTCCACTCAAATATGCCCTGAACCTGTACCCTGCATAACATCCCTGTCTCACTGGAACGTACCATTGCAGAACACCACACAAATGTGCCCTGAACCTGTACCCCTCCATAACCACCCTGTCTCACTGGAACGTACCAATGCAGAACACCACACAAATATGCCCTGAAACTGTTCCCGTCCATAACCTCCCAGTCTCACTGGAACGTACCACTGCAGAACTCCACACAAATATGCCCTGAACCTGTACCATGCATAACCTCCCTGTCTCACTGGAACGTACCAATGCAGAACTACACACAAATATGCCCTGAACCTCAACCCCTCCATAACCTCCCAGTCTCACTGGAACGCACCAATGCCGAACTCCACTCAAATATGCCCTGAACCTGTACCCTGCATAACCTGCCTGTCTCACTGGAGCGTACCATTGCAGAACACCACAGAAATATGCCCTGAACCTGTACCCCTCCATAACCACCCTGTCTAACTGGAACTCACCAATGCAGAACTCCACACAATTATGCCCTGAACCTGTACCCCTCCATAACCTCCCTGTCTCACTGGAATGTACCAATGCAGAACTCCACCCAAATATGCCCTGAACCTGTATCCCTGCATAACCTCCCTGTCTCACTGGAACGTACCAAATCAGAACTACACAAAAATATGCCCTGAACCTGTACCCCTCCATAACCTCCCTGGCTCACTGGAACGCACCAATGCCGAACTCCACTCAAATATGCCCTGAACCTGTACCCTCCATAACCTCATTGTCTCACTGGAACGTACCAATGCTGTACTCCACACAAATATGCCCTGAACCTGTACCCCTCCATAACCTCCCTGTCTCACTGGAACGTACCAATGCAGAACTCCACACAAACTTGCCCTGAACCTGTACCCTCCATATCCTCATTGTCTCACTGGAACGTACCAATGCTGTACTCCACACAAATATGCATTGAACCTGTACCCTCCATAACCTCCCTGTCTCACTGGAACGTACCACTGCAGAACTCCACACAAATTTACCATGAACCTGTACCCTCCATAACCTCCCTGTCTGACTGGAAAGTACCAATGCAGAACTCCACACAAATATGCCCTGAACCTCTACCCTGCATAACCTCCCTGTCTCACTGGAACGTACCAATGGAGAACTCAACACAAATATGCCCTGAACCTGTACCCGTCCATAACCTCCCTGTCTCACTGGAACGCACCAATGCCGAACTCCACACAAATATGCCCTGAAGCTGTACCCTCCATAACCTCCCTGTCTCACTGGAATGTACCAATGCAGAACTACACACAAATATGCCCTGAACCTGTACCCCTCCATAATATCCCTGTCTCACTGGAAGGTACCAATGCAGAACTCCACACAAATATGCCCTGAACCTGTACCCCTCCATAACCTCCCTGTCTCTCTGGATCGTACCAATGCAGAACATCACACAAATATGCCCTGAACCTGTACCCCTCATTACCTCCCTGTCTCACTGGAACGTCCCAACGCAGAACTCCACACAAATATGCCCTGAACCTGTCCCCTCCGTAACCTGCCTGTCTCACTGGAACGTACCAATGCAGAACTCCACACAAATATACCCTGAACCTGTACCCCTCCATAACCTCCCTGTCTCACTGGAACTTACCAATGCAGAACTCCACACAAATATGCCCTGAACCTGTACCCTCCATAACCACATTGTCTCACTGGTACGTACCAATGCTGTACTCCACACAAATATGCCCTGAACCTGTACCCCTCCATAACCTCACTGTCTCACTGGAACGTAGCAATGCAGAACTCCACACAAACATGCCCTGAACCTGTACCCTCCATATCCTCATTGTCTCACTGGAACGTACCAATGCTGTACTCCACACAAATATGCCCTGAACATGTACCCGTCCATATTCTCCCTGTCTCAGTGGAACGTCCCACTGCAGAACTCCACACAAATTTGCCATGAACCTGTACCCTCCATAACCTCCCTGTCTGACTGGAAAGTACCAATGCAGAACTCCACACAAATATGCCCTGAAACTGTACCCGACCATAATCTCCCTGTCTCACAGGAACGTACCACTGCAGAACTCCACACAAATATGCCCTGAACCTGTACCCCTCCATAACCTCCCTGTCTCACTGGAATGTACCAATGCAGAACTCCAACCAAATATGCCCTGAACCTGTACCCTCCATAACCTCATTGTCTCACTGGTACGTACCAATGCTGTACTCCACACAAATATGCCCTGAACCTGTACCCCTCCATAACCTCACTGTCTCACTGGAACGTACCAATGCAGAACTCCACACAAACATGCCCTGAACCTGTACCCTCCATATCCTCATTGTCTCACTGGAACGTACCAATGCTGTACTCCAGACAAATATGCCCTGAACATGTACCCGTCCATATTCTCCCTGTCTCAGTGGAACGTCCCACTGCAGAACTCCACACAAATATGCATTGAACCTGTACCCTCCATAACCTCCCTGTCTCACTAGAACGTACCACTGCAGAACTCCACACAAATTTGCCATGAACCTGCACCCTCCATAACCTCCCTGTCTGACTGGAAAGTACCAATGCAGAACTCCACACAAATATGCCCTGAAACTGTACCCGACCATAATCTCCCTGTCTCACAGGAACGTACCACTGCAGAACTCCACACAAATATGCCCTGAACCTGTACCCTGCATAACCTCCCTGTCTCACTGGAACGTACCAATGCAGAACTACACACAAATATGCCCTGAACCTGTACCCCTCCATAACCTCCCTGTCTCACTTGTACGCACCAATGCCGAACTCCACTCAAATATGCCCTGAACCTGTACCCTGCATAACATCCCTGTCTCACTGGAACGTACCATTGCAGAACACCACACAAATGTGCCCTGAACCTGAACCCCTCCATAACCACCCTGTCTCACTGGAACGTACCAATGCAGAACACCACACAAATATGCCCTGAAACTGTTCCCGTCCATAACCTCCCAGTCTCACTGGAACGTACCACTGCAGAACTCCACACAAATATGCCCTGAACCTGTACCATGCATAACCTCCCTGTCTCACTGGAACGTACCAATGCAGAACTACACACAAATATGCCCTGAACCTGTACCCCTCCATAACCTCCCAGTCTCACTGGAACGCACCAATGCCGAACTCCACTCAAATATGCCCTGAACCTGTACCCTGCATAACCTGCCTGTCTCACTGGAGCGTACCATTGCAGAACACCACAGAAATATGCCCTGAACCTGTACCCCTCCATAACCACCCTGTCTAACTGGAACGCACCAATGCAGAACTCCACACAAATATGCCCTGAACCTGTACCCCTCCATAACCTCCCTGTCTCACTGGAATGTACCAATGCAGAACTCCACCCAAATATGCCCGGAACCTGTATCCCTGCATAACCTCCCTGTCTCACTGGAACGTACCAATGCAGAACTACACAAAAATATGCCCTGAACCTGTACCCCTCCATAACCTCCCTGGCTCACTGGAACGCACCAATGCCGAACTCCACTCAAATATGCCCTGAACCTGTACCCTCCATAACCTCATTGTCTCACTGCAACGTACCAATGCTGTACTCCACACAAATATGCCCTGAACCTGTACCCCTCCATAACCTCCCTGTCTCACTGGAACGTACCAATGCAGAACTCCACACAAACTTGCCCTGAACCTGTACCCTCCATATCCTCATTGTCTCACTGGAACGTACCAATGCTGTACTCCACACAAATATGCATTGAACCTGTACCCTCCATAACCTCCCTGTCTCACTGGAACGTACCACTGCAGAACTCCACACAAATTTACCATGAACCTGTACCCTCCATAACCTCCCTGTCTGACTGGAAAGTACCAATGCAGAACTCCACACAAATATGCCCTGAAACTGTACCTGACCATAATCTCCCTGTCTCACAGGAACGTACCACGGCAGAACTCCACACAAATATGCCCTGAACCTGTACCCTGCATAACCTCCCTGTCTCACTGGAACGTACCAATGGAGAAGTACACACAAATATGCCCTGAACCTGTACCCGTCCATAACCTCCCAGTCTCACTGGAACGCACCAATGCCGAACTCCACACAAATATGCCCTGAAGCTGTACCCTCCATAACCTCCCTGTCTCACTGGAATGTACCAATGCAGAACTACACACAAATATGCCCTGAACCTGTACCCCTCCATAATCTCCCTGTCTCACTGGAAGGTACCAATGCAGAACTCCACACAAATATGCCCTGAACCTGTACCCCTCCATAACCTCCCTGTCTCTCTGGATCGTACCAATGCAGAACATCACACAAATATGCCCTGAACCTGTACCCCTCATTACCTCCCTGTCTCACTGGAACGTCCCAACGCAGAACTCCACACAAATATGCCCTGAACCTGTCCCCTCCGTAACCTGCCTGTCTCACTGGAACGTACCAATGCAGAACTCCACACAAATATACCCTGAACCTGTACCCCTCCATAACCTCCCTGTCTCACTGGAACTTACCAATGCAGAACTCCACACAAATATGCCCTGAACCTGTACCCTCCATAACCACATTGTCTCACTGGTACGTACCAATGCTGTACTCCACACAAATATGCCCTGAACCTGTACCCCTCCATAACCTCACTGTCTCACTGGAACGTAGCAATGCAGAACTCCATACAAACATGCCCTGAACCTGTACCCTCCATATCCTCATTGTCTCACTGGAACGTACCAATGCAGAACTCCACACAAACATGCCCTGAACCTGTACCCTCCATATCCTCATTGTCTCACTGGAACGTACCAATGCTGTACTCCACACAAATATGCCCTGAACATGTACCCGTCCATATTCTCCCTGTCTCAGTGGAACGTCCCACTGCAGAACTCCACACAAATTTGCCATGAACCTGTACCCTCCATAACCTCCCTGTCTGACTGGAAAGTACCAATGCAGAACTCCACACAAATATGCCCTGAAACTGTACCCGACCATAATCTCCCTGTCTCACAGGAACGTACCACTGCAGAACTCCACACAAATATGCCCTGAACCTGTACCCCTCCATAACCTCCCTGTCTCACTGGAATGTACCAATGCAGAACTCCAACCAAATATGCCCTGAACCTGTATCCCTGCATAACCTCCCTGTCTCACTGGAACGTACCAATGCAGAACTACACAAAAATATGCCCTGAACCTGTACCCCTCCATAACCTCCCTGGCTCACTGGAACGCACCAATGCCGAACTCCACTCAAATATGCCCTGAACCTGTACCCCTCCATAACCTCCCTGGCTCACTGGAACGCACCAATGCCGAACTCCACTCAAATATGCCCTGAACCTGTACCCTCCATAACCTCATTGTCTCACTGGAACGTACCAATGCTGTATTCCACACAAATATGCCCTGAACCTGTACCCCTCCATAACCTCCCTGTCTCACTGGAACGTACCAATGCAGAACTCCACACAAACTTGCCCTGAACCTGTACCCTCCATATCCTCATTGTCTCACTGGAACGTACCAATGCTGTACTCCACACAAATATGCATTGAACCTGTACCCTCCATAAACTCCCTGTCTCACTGGAACGTACCACTGCAGAACTCCACACAAATTTACCATGAACCTGTACCCTCCATAACCTCCCTGTCTGACTGGAAAGTACCAATGCAGAACTCCACACAAATATGCCCTGAAACTGTACCTGACCATAATCTCCCTGTCTCACAGGAACGTACCACTGCAGAACTCCACACAAATATGCCCTGAACCTGTACCCGTCCATAACCTCCCTGTCTCACTGGAACGCACCAATGCCGAAATCCACACAAATATGCCCTGAACCTGTACCCCTCCATAACCTCCCTGTCTCACTGGAACGTACCAATGCAGAACTCCACACAAATATGCCCTGAACCTGTACCCCTCCATAACCTCCCTGTCTCACTGGAACGTACCAATGCAGAACTCCACACAAATATGCCCTGAACCTGTACCCCTCCATAACCTCCCTGTCTCACAGGAACGTCCCAACGCAGAACTCCACACAAATATGCCCTGAACCTGTACCACTCCAAAACCTCCCAGTCTCACTGGAACGTACCAATGCAGAACTCCACACAAATATACCCGGAACCTGTACCCCTCCATAACCTCCCTGTCTCACTGGAACTTACCAATGCAGAACTCCACACAAATATGCCCTGAACCTGTACCCTCCATAACCTCATTGTCTCACTGGTACGTACCAATGCTGTACTCCACACAAATATGCCCGGAACCTGTACCCCTCCATAACCTCACTGTCTCACTGGAACGTACCAATGCAGAACTCCACACAAATATGCCCTGAACCTGTACCCTCCATAACCACATTGTCTCACTGGTACGTACCAATGCTGTACTCCACACAAATATGCCCTGAACCTGTACCCCTCCATAACCTCACTGTCTCACTGGAACGTAGCAATGCAGAACTCCACACAAACATGCCCTGAACCTGTTCCCTCCATATCCTCATTGTCTCACTGGAACGTACCAATGCTGTACTCCACACAAATATGCCCTGAACATGTACCCGTCCATATTCTCCCTGTCTCAGTGGAACGTCCCACTGCAGAACTCCACACAAATTTGCCATGAACCTGTACCCTCCATAACCTCCCTGTCTGACTGGAAAGTACCAATGCAGAACTCCACACAAATATGCCCTGAAACTGTACCCGACCATAATCTCCCTGTCTCACAGGAACGTACCACTGCAGAACTCCACACAAATATGCCCTGAACCTGTACCCCTCCATAACCTCCCTGTCTCACTGGAATGTACCAATGCAGAACTCCAACCAAACATGCCCTGAACCTGTATCCCTGCATAACCTCCCTGTCTCACTGGAACGTACCAATGCAGAACTACACAAAAATATGCCCTGAACCTGTACCCCTCCATAACCTCCCTGGCTCACTGGAACGCACCAATGCCGAACTCCACTCAAATATGCCCTGAACCTGTACCCCTCCATAACCTCCCTGGCTCACTGGAACGCACCAATGCCGAACTCCACTCAAATATGCCCTGAACCTGTACCCTCCATAACCTCATTGTCTCACTGGAACGTACCAATGCTGTATTCCACACAAATATGCCCTGAACCTGTACCCCTCCATAACCTCCCTGTCTCACTGGAACGTACCAATGCAGAACTCCACACAAACTTGCCCTGAACCTGTACCCTCCATATCCTCATTGTCTCACTGGAACGTACCAATGCTGTACTCCACACAAATATGCCCTGAACCTGTCCCCTCCGTAACCTGCCTGTCTCACTGGAACGTACCAATGCAGAACTCCACACAAATATACCCTGAACCTGTACCCCTCCATAACCTCCCTGTCTCACTGGAACTTACCAATGCAGAACTCCACACAAATATGCCCTGAACCTGTACCCTCCATAACCACATTGTCTCACTGGTACGTACCAATGCTGTACTCCACACAAATATGCCCTGAACCTGTACCCCTCCATAACCTCACTGTCTCACTGGAACGTAGCAATGCAGAACTCCACACAAACATGCCCTGAACCTGTACCCTCCATATCCTCATTGTCTCACTGGAACGTACCAATGCTGTACTCCACACAAATATGCCCTGAACATGTACCCGTCCATATTCTCCCTGTCTCAGTGGAACGTCCCACTGCAGAACTCCACACAAATTTGCCATGAACCTGTACCCTCCATAACCTCCCTGTCTGACTGGAAAGTACCAATGCAGAACTCCACACAAATATGCCCTGAAACTGTACCCGACCATAATCTCCCTGTCTCACAGGAACGTACCACTGCAGAACTCCACACAAATATGCCCTGAACCTGTACCCCTCCATAACCTCCCTGTCTCACTGGAATGTACCAATGCAGAACTCCAACCAAATATGCCCTGAACCTGTATCCCTGCATAACCTCCCTGTCTCACTGGAACGTACCAATGCAGAACTACACAAAAATATGCCCTGAACCTGTACCCCTCCATAACCTCCCTGGCTCACTGGAACGCACCAATGCCGAACTCCACTCAAATATGCCCTGAACCTGTACCCTCCATAACCTCATTGTCTCACTGGAACGTACCAATGCTGTATTCCACACAAATATGCCCTGAACCTGTACCCCTCCATAACCTCCCTGTCTCACTGGAACGTACCAATGCAGAACTCCACACAAACTTGCCCTGAACCTGTACCCTCCATATCCTCATTGTCTCACTGGAACGTACCAATGCTGTACTCCACACAAATATGCATTGAACCTGTACCCTCCATAAACTCCCTGTCTCACTGGAACGTACCACTGCAGAACTCCACACAAATTTACCATGAACCTGTACCCTCCATAACCTCCCTGTCTGACTGGAAAGTACCAATGCAGAACTCCACACAAATATGCCCTGAAACTGTACCTGACCATAATCTCCCTGTCTCACAGGAACGTACCAATGCAGAACTCCACACAAATATGCCCTGAACCCGTACCCCTCCATAACCTCCCTGTCTCACAGGAACGTCCCAACGCCGAACTCCACACAAATATGCCCTGAACCTGTACCACTCCAAAACCTCCCAGTCTCACTGGAACGTACCAATGCAGAACCCCACACAAATATACCCGGAACCTGTACCCCTCCATAACCTCCCTGTCTCACTGGAACTTACCAATGCAGAACTCCACACAAATATGCCCTGAACCTGTACCCTCCATAACCTCATTGTCTCACTGGTACGTACCAATGCTGTACTCCACACAAATATGCCCTGAACCTATACCCCTCCATAACCTCACTGTCTCACTGGAACGTACCAATGCAGAACTCCACACAAACATGCCCTGAACCTGTACCCTCCATATCCTCATTGTCTCACTGGAACGTACCAATGCTGTACTCCACAGAAATATGCCCTGAAACTGTACCCGACCATAATCTCCCTGTCTCACAGGAACGTACCACTGCAGAACTCCACACAAATATGCCCTGAACCTGTACCCTGCATAACCTCCCTGTCTCACTGGAACGTACCAATGCAGAACTACACACAAATATGCCCTGAACCTGTACCCCTCCATAACCTCCCTGTCTCACTGGAACGCACCAATGCCGAACTCCACTCAAATATGCCCTGAACCTGTACCCTGCATAACATCCCTGTCTCACTGGAACGTACCATTGCAGAACACCACACAAATGTGCCCTGAACCTGTACCCCTCCATAACCACCCTGTCTCACTGGAACGTACCAATGCAGAACACCACACAAATATGCCCTGAAACTGTTCCCGTCCATAACCTCCCAGTCTCACTGGAACGTACCACTGCAGAACTCCACACAAATATGCCCTGAACCTGTACCATGCATAACCTCCCTGTCTCACTGGAACGTACCAATGCAGAACTACACACAAATATGCCCTGAACCTCAACCCCTCCATAACCTCCCAGTCTCACTGGAACGCACCAATGCCGAACTCCACTCAAATATGCCCTGAACCTGTACCCTGCATAACCTGCCTGTCTCACTGGAGCGTACCATTGCAGAACACCACAGAAATATGCCCTGAACCTGTACCCCTCCATAACCACCCTGTCTAACTGGAACTCACCAATGCAGAACTCCACACAATTATGCCCTGAACCTGTACCCCTCCATAACCTCCCTGTCTCACTGGAATGTACCAATGCAGAACTCCACCCAAATATGCCCTGAACCTGTATCCCTGCATAACCTCCCTGTCTCACTGGAACGTACCAATGCAGAACTACACAAAAATATGCCCTGAACCTGTACCCCTCCATAACCTCCCTGGCTCACTGGAACGCACCAATGCCGAACTCCACTCAAATATGCCCTGAACCTGTACCCTCCATAACCTCATTGTCTCACTGGAACGTACCAATGCTGTACTCCACACAAATATGCCCTGAACCTGTACCCCTCCATAACCTCCCTGTCTCACTGGAACGTACCAATGCAGAACTCCACACAAACTTGCCCTGAACCTGTACCCTCCATATCCTCATTGTCTCACTGGAACGTACCAATGCTGTACTCCACACAAATATGCATTGAACCTGTACCCTCCATAACCTCCCTGTCTCACTGGAACGTACCACTGCAGAACTCCACACAAATTTACCATGAACCTGTACCCTCCATAACCTCCCTGTCTGACTGGAAAGTACCAATGCAGAACTCCACACAAATATGCCCTGAACCTCTACCCTGCATAACCTCCCTGTCTCACTGGAACGTACCAATGGAGAAGTACACACAAATATGCCCTGAACCTGTACCCGTCCATAACCTCCCTGTCTCACTGGAACGCACCAATGCCGAACTCCACACAAATATGCCCTGAAGCTGTACCCTCCATAACCTCCCTGTCTCACTGGAATGTACCAATGCAGAACTACACACAAATATGCCCTGAACCTGTACCCCTCCATAATATCCCTGTCTCACTGGAAGGTACCAATGCAGAACTCCACACAAATATGCCCTGAACCTGTACCCCTCCATAACCTCCCTGTCTCTCTGGATCGTACCAATGCAGAACATCACACAAATATGCCCTGAACCTGTACCCCTCATTACCTCCCTGTCTCACTGGAACGTCCCAACGCAGAACTCCACACAAATATGCCCTGAACCTGTCCCCTCCGTAACCTGCCTGTCTCACTGGAACGTACCAATGCAGAACTCCACACAAATATACCCTGAACCTGTACCCCTCCATAACCTCCCTGTCTCACTGGAACTTACCAATGCAGAACTCCACACAAATATGCCCTGAACCTGTACCCTCCATAACCACATTGTCTCACTGGTACGTACCAATGCTGTACTCCACACAAATATGCCCTGAACCTGTACCCCTCCATAACCTCACTGTCTCACTGGAACGTAGCAATGCAGAACTCCACACAAACATGCCCTGAACCTGTACCCTCCATATCCTCATTGTCTCACTGGAACGTACCAATGCTGTACTCCACACAAATATGCCCTGAACATGTACCCGTCCATATTCTCCCTGTCTCAGTGGAACGTCCCACTGCAGAACTCCACACAAATTTGCCATGAACCTGTACCCTCCATAACCTCCCTGTCTGACTGGAAAGTACCAATGCAGAACTCCACACAAATATGCCCTGAAACTGTACCCGACCATAATCTCCCTGTCTCACAGGAACGTACCACTGCAGAACTCCACACAAATATGCCCTGAACCTGTACCCCTCCATAACCTCCCTGTCTCACTGGAATGTACCAATGCAGAACTCCAACCAAATATGCCCTGAACCTGTACCCTCCATAACCTCATTGTCTCACTGGTACGTACCAATGCTGTACTCCACACAAATATGCCCTGAACCTGTACCCCTCCATAACCTCACTGTCTCACTGGAACGTACCAATGCAGAACTCCACACAAACATGCCCTGAACCTGTACCCTCCATATCCTCATTGTCTCACTGGAACGTACCAATGCTGTACTCCACACAAATATGCCCTGAACATGTACCCGTCCATATTCTCCCTGTCTCAGTGGAACGTCCCACTGCAGAACTCCACACAAATATGCATTGAACCTGTACCCTCCATAACCTCCCTGTCTCACTAGAACGTACCACTGCAGAACTCCACACAAATTTGCCATGAACCTGCACCCTCCATAACCTCCCTGTCTGACTGGAAAGTACCAATGCAGAACTCAGCACAAATATGCCCTGAAACTGTACCCGACCATAATCTCCCTGTCTCACAGGAACGTACCACTGCAGAACTCCACACAAATATGCCCTGAACCTGTACCCTGCATAACCTCCCTGTCTCACTGGAACGTACCAATGCAGAACTACACACAAATATGCCCTGAACCTGTACCCCTCCATAACCTCCCTGTCTCACTGGAACGCACCAATGCCGAACTCCACTCAAATATGCCCTGAACCTGTACCCTGCATAACCTGCCTGTCTCACTGGAGCGTACCATTGCAGAACACCACAGAAATATGCCCTGAACCTGTACCCCTCCATAACCACCCTGTCTAACTGGAACGCACCAATGCAGAACTCCACACAAATATGCCCTGAACCTGTACCCCTCCATAACCTCCCTGTCTCACTGGAATGTACCAATGCAGAACTCCACCCAAATATGCCCTGAACCTGTATCCCTGCATAACCTCCCTGTCTCACAGGAACGTACCAATGCAGAACTACACAAAAATATGCCCTGAACCTGTACCCCTCCATAACCTCCCTGGCTCACTGGAACGCACCAATGCCGAACTCCACTCAAATATGCCCTGAACCTGTACCCTCCATAACCTCATTGTCTCACTGGAACGTACCAATGCTGTACTCCACACAAATATGCCCTGAACCTGTACCCCTCCATAACCTCCCTGTCTCACTGGAACGTACCAATGCAGAACTCCACACAAACTTGCCCTGAACCTGTACCCTCCATATCCTCATTGTCTCACTGGAACGTACCAATGCTGTACTCCACACAAATATGCATTGAACCTGTACCCTCCATAACCTCCCTGTCTCACTGGAACGTACCACTGCAGAACTCCACACAAATTTACCATGAACCTGTACCCTCCATAACCTCCCTGTCTGACTGGAAAGTACCAATGCAGAACTCCACACAAATATGCCCTGAAACTGTACCTGACCATAATCTCCCTGTCTCACAGGAACGTACCACGGCAGAACTCCACACAAATATGCCCTGAACCTGTACCCTGCATAACCTCCCTGTCTCACTGGAACGTACCAATGGAGAAGTACACACAAATATGCCCTGAACCTGTACCCGTCCATAACCTCCCTGTCTCACTGGAACGCACCAATGCCGAACTCCACACAAATATGCCCTGAAGCTGTACCCTCCATAACCTCCCTGTCTCACTGGAATGTACCAATGCAGAACTACACACAAATATGCCCTGAACCTGTACCCCTCCATAATCTCCCTGTCTCACTGGAAGGTACCAATGCAGAACTCCACACAAATATGCCCTGAACCTGTACCCCTCCATAACCTCCCTGTCTCTCTGGATCGTACCAATGCAGAACATCACACAAATATGCCCTGAACCTGTACCCCTCATTACCTCCCTGTCTCACTGGAACGTCCCAACGCAGAACTCCACACAAATATGCCCTGAACCTGTCCCCTCCGTAACCTGCCTGTCTCACTGGAACGTACCAATGCAGAACTCCACACAAATATACCCTGAACCTGTACCCCTCCATAACCTCCCTGTCTCACTGGAACTTACCAATGCAGAACTCCACACAAATATGCCCTGAACCTGTACCCTCCATAACCACATTGTCTCACTGGTACGTACCAATGCTGTACTCCACACAAATATGCCCTGAACCTGTACCCCTCCATAACCTCACTGTCTCACTGGAACGTAGCAATGCAGAACTCCACACAAACATGCCCTGAACCTGTACCCTCCATATCCTCATTGTCTCACTGGAACGTACCAATGCAGAACTCCACACAAACATGCCCTGAACCTGTACCCTCCATATCCTCATTGTCTCACTGGAACGTACCAATGCTGTACTCCACACAAATATGCCCTGAACATGTACCCGTCCATATTCTCCCTGTCTCAGTGGAACGTCCCACTGCAGAACTCCACACAAATTTGCCATGAACCTGTACCCTCCATAACCTCCCTGTCTGACTGGAAAGTACCAATGCAGAACTCCACACAAATATGCCCTGAAACTGTACCCGACCATAATCTCCCTGTCTCACAGGAACGTACCACTGCAGAACTCCACACAAATATGCCCTGAACCTGTACCCCTCCATAACCTCCCTGTCTCACTGGAATGTACCAATGCAGAACTCCAACCAAATATGCCCTGAACCTGTATCCCTGCATAACCTCCCTGTCTCACTGGAACGTACCAATGCAGAACTACACAAAAATATGCCCAGAACCTGTACCCCTCCATAACCTCCCTGGCTCACTGGAACGCACCAATGCCGAACTCCACTCAAATATGCCCTGAACCTGTACCCCTCCATAACCTCCCTGGCTCACTGGAACGCACCAATGCCGAACTCCACTCAAATATGCCCTGAACCTGTACCCTCCATAACCTCATTGTCTCACTGGAACGTACCAATGCTGTATTCCACACAAATATGCCCTGAACCTGTACCCCTCCATAACCTCCCTGTCTCACTGGAACGTACCAATGCAGAACTCCACACAAACTTGCCCTGAACCTGTACCCTCCATATCCTCATTGTCTCACTGGAACGTACCAATGCTGTACTCCACACAAATATGCATTGAACCTGTACCCTCCATAAACTCCCTGTCTCACTGGAACGTACCACTGCAGAACTCCACACAAATTTACCATGAACCTGTATCCTCCATAACCTCCCTGTCTGACTGGAAAGTACCAATGCAGAACTCCACACAAATATGCCCTGAAACTGTACCTGACCATAATCTCCCTGTCTCACAGGAACGTACCACTGCAGAACTCCACACAAATATGCCCTGAACCTGTACCCGTCCATAACCTCCCTGTCTCACTGGAACGCACCAATGCCGAAATCCACACAAATATGCCCTGAACCTGTACCCCTCCATAACCTCCCTGTCTCACTGGAACGTACCAATGCAGAACTCCACACAAATATGCCCTGAACCTGTACCCCTCCATAACCTCCCTGTCTCACTGGAACGTACCAATGCAGAACTCCACACAAATATGCCCTGAACCTGTACCCCTCCATAACCTCCCTGTCTCACAGGAACGTCCCAACGCAGAACTCCACACAAATATGCCCTGAACCTGTACCACTCCAAAACCTCCCAGTCTCACTGGAACGTACCAATGCAGAACTCCACACAAATATACCCGGAACCTGTACCCCTCCATAACCTCCCTGTCTCACTGGAACTTACCAATGCAGAACTCCACACAAATATGCCCTGAACCTGTACCCTCCATAACCTCATTGTCTCACTGGTACGTACCAATGCTGTACTCCACACAAATATGCCCGGAACCTGTACCCCTCCATAACCTCACTGTCTCACTGGAACGTACCAATGCAGAACTCCACACAAATATGCCCTGAACCTGTACCCTCCATAACCACATTGTCTCACTGGTACGTACCAATGCTGTACTCCACACAAATATGCCCTGAACCTGTACCCCTCCATAACCTCACTGTCTCACTGGAACGTAGCAATGCAGAACTCCACACAAACATGCCCTGAACCTGTTCCCTCCATATCCTCATTGTCTCACTGGAACGTACCAATGCTGTACTCCACACAAATATGCCCTGAACATGTACCCGTCCATATTCTCCCTGTCTCAGTGGAACGTCCCACTGCAGAACTCCACACAAATTTGCCATGAACCTGTACCCTCCATAACCTCCCTGTCTGACTGGAAAGTACCAATGCAGAACTCCACACAAATATGCCCTGAAACTGTACCCGACCATAATCTCCCTGTCTCACAGGAACGTACCACTGCAGAACTCCACACAAATATGCCCTGAACCTGTACCCCTCCATAAACTCCCTGTCTCACTGGAATGTACCAATGCAGAACTCCAACCAAATATGCCCTGAACCTGTATCCCTGCATAACCTCCCTGTCTCACTGGAACGTACCAATGCAGAACTACACAAAAATATGCCCTGAACCTGTACCCCTCCATAACCTCCCTGGCTCACTGGAACGCACCAATGCCGAACTCCACTCAAATATGCCCTGAACCTGTACCCCTCCATAACCTCCCTGGCTCACTGGAACGCACCAATGCCGAACTCCACTCAAATATGCCCTGAACCTGTACCCTCCATAACCTCATTGTCTCACTGGAACGTACCAATGCTGTATTCCACACAAATATGCCCTGAACCTGTACCCCTCCATAACCTCCCTGTCTCACTGGAACGTACCAATGCAGAACTCCACACAAACTTGCCCTGAACCTGTACCCTCCATATCCTCATTGTCTCACTGGAACGTACCAATGCTGTACTCCACACAAATATGCATTGAACCTGTACCCTCCATAAACTCCCTGTCTCACTGGAACGTACCACTGCAGAACTCCACACAAATTTACCATGAACCTGTACCCTCCATAACCTCCCTGTCTGACTGGAAAGTACCAATGCAGAACTCCACACAAATATGCCCTGAAACTGTACCTGACCATAATCTCCCTGTCTCACAGGAACGTACCACTGCAGAACTCCACACAAATATGCCCTGAACCTGTACCCGTCCATAACCTCCCTGTCTCACTGGAACGCACCAATGCCGAAATCCACACAAATATGCCCTGAACCTGTACCCCTCCATAACCTCCCTGTCTCACTGGAACGTACCAATGCAGAACTCCACACAAATATGCCCTGAACCTGTACCCCTCCATAACCTCCCTGTCTCACTGGAACGTACCAATGCAGAACTCCACACAAATATGCCCTGAACCTGTACCCCTCCATAACCTCCCTGTCTCACAGGAAAGTCCCAACGCAGAACTCCACACAAATATGCCCTGAACCTGTACCACTCCAAAACCTCCCAGTCTCACTGGAACGTACCAATGCAGAACTCCACACAAATATACCCGGAACCTGTACCCCTCCATAACCTCCCTGTCTCACTGGAACTTACCAATGCAGAACTCCACACAAATATGCCCTGAACCTGTACCCTCCATAACCTCATTGTCTCACTGGTACGTACCAATGCTGTACTCCACACAAATATGCCCGGAACCTGTACCCCTCCATAACCTCACTGTCTCACTGGAACGTACCAATGCAGAACTCCACACAAATATGCCCTGAACCTGTACCCTCCATAACCACATTGTCTCACTGGTACGTACCAATGCTGTACTCCACACAAATATGCCCTGAACCTGTACCCCTCCATAACCTCACTGTCTCACTGGAACGTAGCAATGCAGAACTCCACACAAACATGCCCTGAACCTGTTCCCTCCATATCCTCATTGTCTCACTGGAACGTACCAATGCTGTACTCCACACAAATATGCCCTGAACATGTACCCGTCCATATTCTCCCTGTCTCAGTGGAACGTCCCACTGCAGAACTCCACACAAATTTGCCATGAACCTGTACCCTCCATAACCTCCCTGTCTGACTGGAAAGTACCAATGCAGAACTCCACACAAATATGCCCTGAAACTGTACCCGACCATAATCTCCCTGTCTCACAGGAACGTACCACTGCAGAACTCCACACAAATATGCCCTGAACCTGTACCCCTCCATAACCTCCCTGTCTCACTGGAATGTACCAATGCAGAACTCCAACCAAACATGCCCTGAACCTGTATCCCTGCATAACCTCCCTGTCTCACTGGAACGTACCAATGCAGAACTACACAAAAATATGCCCTGAACCTGTACCCCTCCATAACCTCCCTGCCTCACTGGAACGCACCAATGCCGAACTCCACTCAAATATGCCCTGAACCTGTACCCCTCCATATCCTCCCTGGCTCACTGGAACGCACCAATGCCGAACTCCACTCAAATATGCCCTGAACCTGTACCCTCCATAACCTCATTGTCTCACTGGAACGTACCAATGCTGTATTCCACACAAATATGCCCTGAACCTGTACCCCTCCATAACCTCCCTGTCTCACTGGAACGTACCAATGCAGAACTCCACACAAACTTGCCCTGAACCTGTACCCTCCATATCCTCATTGTCTCACTGGAACGTACCAATGCTGTACTCCACACAAATATGCATTGAACCTGTACCCTCCATAAACTCCCTGTCTCACTGGAACGTCCCAACGCAGAACTCCACACAAATATGCCCTGAACCTGTCCCCTCCGTAACCTGCCTGTCTCACTGGAACGTACCAATGCAGAACTCCACACAAATATACCCTGAACCTGTACCCCTCCATAACCTCCCTGTCTCACTGGAACTTACCAATGCAGAACTCCACACAAATATGCCCTGAACCTGTACCCTCCATAACCACATTGTCTCACTGGTACGTACCAATGCTGTACTCCACACAAATATGCCCTGAACCTGTACCCCTCCATAACCTCACTGTCTCACTGGAACGTAGCAATGCAGAACTCCACACAAACATGCCCTGAACCTGTACCCTCCATATCCTCATTGTCTCACTGGAACGTACCAATGCTGTACTCCACACAAATATGCCCTGAACATGTACCCGTCCATATTCTCCCTGTCTCAGTGGAACGTCCCACTGCAGAACTCCACACAAATTTGCCATGAACCTGTACCCTCCATAACCTCCCTGTCTGACTGGAAAGTACCAATGCAGAACTCCACACAAATATGCCCTGAAACTGTACCCGACCATAATCTCCCTGTCTCACAGGAACGTACCACTGCAGAACTCCACACAAATATGCCCTGAACCTGTACCCCTCCATAACCTCCCTGTCTCACTGGAATGTACCAATGCAGAACTCCAACCAAATATGCCCTGAACCTGTATCCCTGCATAACCTCCCTGTCTCACTGGAACGTACCAATGCAGAACTACACAAAAATATGCCCTGAACCTGTACCCCTCCATAACCTCCCTGGCTCACTGGAACGCACCAATGCCGAACTCCACTCAAATATGCCCTGAACCTGTACCCTCCATAACCTCATTGTCTCACTGGAACGTACCAATGCTGTATTCCACACAAATATGCCCTGAACCTGTACCCCTCCATAAACTCCCTGTCTCACTGGAACGTACCAATGCAGAACTCCACACAAACTTGCCCTGAACCTGTACCCTCCATATCCTCATTGTCTCACTGGAACGTACCAATGCTGTACTCCACACAAATATGCATTGAACCTGTACCCTCCATAAACTCCCTGTCTCACTGGAACGTACCACTGCAGAACTCCACACAAATTTACCATGAACCTGTACCCTCCATAACCTCCCTGTCTGACTGGAAAGTACCAATGCAGAACTCCACACAAATATGCCCTGAAACTGTACCTGACCATAATCTCCCTGTCTCACAGGAACGTACCACTGCAGAACTCCACACAAATATGCCCTGAACCTGTACCCGTCCATAACCTCCCTGTCTCACTGGAACGCACCAATGCCGAAATCCACACAAATATGTCCTGAACCTGTACCCGTCCATAACCTCCCTGTCTCACTGGAACGCACCAATGCTGTATTCCACACAAATATGCCCTGAACCTGTACCCCTCCATAACCTCCCTGTCTCACTGGAACGTACCAATGCAGAACTCCACACAAACTTGCCCTGAACCTGTACCCTCCATATCCTCATTGTCTCACTGGAACGTACCAATGCTGTACTCCACACAAATATGCATTGAACCTGTACCCTCCATAAACTCCCTGTCTCACTGGAACGTCCCAACGCAGAACTCCACACAAATATGCCCTGAACCTGTCCCCTCCGTAACCTGCCTGTCTCACTGGAACGTACCAATGCAGAACTCCACACAAATATACCCTGAACCTGTACCCCTCCATAACCTCCCTGTCTCACTGGAACTTACCAATGCAGAACTCCACACAAATATGCCCTGAACCTGTACCCTCCATAACCACATTGTCTCACTGGTACGTACCAATGCTGTACTCCACACAAATATGCCCTGAACCTGTACCCCTCCATAACCTCACTGTCTCACTGGAACGTAGCAATGCAGAACTCCACACAAACATGCCCTGAACCTGTACCCTCCATATCCTCATTGTCTCACTGGAACGTACCAATGCTGTACTCCACACAAATATGCCCTGAACATGTACCCGTCCATATTCTCCCTGTCTCAGTGGAACGTCCCACTGCAGAACTCCACACAAATTTGCCATGAACCTGTACCCTCCATAACCTCCCTGTCTGACTGGAAAGTACCAATGCAGAACTCCACACAAATATGCCCTGAAACTGTACCCGACCATAATCTCCCTGTCTCACAGGAACGTACCACTGCAGAACTCCACACAAATATGCCCTGAACCTGTACCCCTCCATAACCTCCCTGTCTCACTGGAATGTACCAATGCAGAACTCCAACCAAATATGCCCTGAACCTGTATCCCTGCATAACCTCCCTGTCTCACTGGAACGTACCAATGCAGAACTACACAAAAATATGCCCTGAACCTGTACCCCTCCATAACCTCCCTGGCTCACTGGAACGCACCAATGCCGAACTCCACTCAAATATGCCCTGAACCTGTACCCTCCATAACCTCATTGTCTCACTGGAACGTACCAATGCTGTATTCCACACAAATATGCCCTGAACCTGTACCCCTCCATAACCTCCCTGTCTCACTGGAACGTACCAATGCAGAACTCCACACAAACTTGCCCTGAACCTGTACCCTCCATATCCTCATTGTCTCACTGGAACGTACCAATGCTGTACTCCACACAAATATGCATTGAACCTGTACCCTCCATAAACTCCCTGTCTCACTGGAACGTACCACTGCAGAACTCCACACAAATTTACCATGAACCTGTACCCTCCATAACCTCCCTGTCTGACTGGAAAGTACCAATGCAGAACTCCACACAAATATGCCCTGAAACTGTACCTGACCATAATCTCCCTGTCTCACAGGAACGTACCACTGCAGAACTCCACACAAATATGCCCTGAACCTGTACCCGTCCATAACCTCCCTGTCTCACTGGAACGCACCAATGCCGAAATCCACACAAATATGCCCTGAACCTGTACCCCTCCATAACCTCCCTGTCTCACTGGAACGTACCAATGCAGAACTCCACACAAATATGCCCTGAACCTGTACCCCTCCATAACCTCCCTGTCTCACTGGAACGTACCAATGCAGAACTCCACACAAATATGCCCTGAACCTGTACCCCTCCATAACCTCCCTGTCTCACAGGAACGTCCCAACGCAGAACTCCACACAAATATGCCCTGAACCTCTACCACTCCAAAACCTCCCAGTCTCACTGGAACGTACCAATGCAGAACTCCACACAAATATACCCGGAACCTGTACCCCTCCATAACCTCCCTGTCTCACTGGAACTTACCAATGCAGAACTCCACACAAATATGCCCTGAACCTGTACCCTCCATAACCTCATTGTCTCACTGGTACGTACCAATGCTGTACTCCACACAAATATGCCCTGAACCTGTACTCCTCCATAACCTCACTGTCTCACTGGAACGTACCAATGCAGAACTCCACACAAATATGCCCTGAACCTGTACCCTCCATAACCACATTGTCTCACTGGTACGTACCAATGCTGTACTCCACACAAATATGCCCTGAACCTGTACCCCTCCATAACCTCACTGTCTCACTGGAACGTAGCAATGCAGAACTCCACACAAACATGCCCTGAACCTGTTCCCTCCATATCCTCATTGTCTCACTGGAACGTACCAATGCTGTACTCCACACAAATATGCCCTGAACATGTACCCGTCCATATTCTCCCTGTCTCAGTGGAACGTCCCACTGCAGAACTCCACACAAATATGCCCTGAACCTGTACCCTGCATAACCTCCCTGTCTCACTGGAACGTACCAATGCAGAACTACACACAAATATGCCCTGAACCTGTACCCCTCCATAACCTCCCTGTCTCACTGGAACGCACCAATGCCGAACTCCACTCAAATATGCCCTGAACCTGTACCCTGCATAACCTGCCTGTCTCACTGGAGCGTACCATTGCAGAACACCACAGAAATATGCCCTGAACCTGTACCCCTCCATAACCACCCTGTCTAACTGGAACGCACCAATGCAGAACTCCACACAAATATGCCCTGAACCTGTACCCCTCCATAACCTCCCTGTCTCACTGGAATGTACCAATGCAGAACTCCACCCAAATATGCCCTGAACCTGTATCCCTGCATAACCTCCCTGTCTCACTGGAACGTACCAATGCAGAACTACACAAAAATATGCCCTGAACCTGTACCCCTCCATAACCTCCCTGGCTCACTGGAACGCACCAATGCCGAACTCCACTCAAATATGCCCTGAACCTGTACCCTCCATAACCTCATTGTCTCACTGGAACGTACCAATGCTGTACTCCACACAAATATGCCCTGAACCTGTACCCCTCCATAACCTCCCTGTCTCACTGGAACGTACCAATGCAGAACTCCACACAAACTTGCCCTGAACCTGTACCCTCCATATCCTCATTGTCTCACTGGAACGTACCAATGCTGTACTCCACACAAATATGCATTGAACCTGTACCCTCCATAACCTCCCTGTCTCACTGGAACGTACCACTGCAGAACTCCACACAAATTTACCATGAACCTGTACCCTCCATAACCTCCCTGTCTGACTGGAAAGTACCAATGCAGAACTCCACACAAATATGCCCTGAAACTGTACCTGACCATAATCTCCCTGTCTCACAGGAACGTACCACGGCAGAACTCCACACAAATATGCCCTGAACCTGTACCCTGCATAACCTCCCTGTCTCACTGGAACGTACCAATGGAGAAGTACACACAAATATGCCCTGAACCTGTACCCGTCCATAACCTCCCTGTCTCACTGGAACGCACCAATGCCGAACTCCACACAAATATGCCCTGAAGCTGTACCCTCCATAACCTCCCTGTCTCACTGGAATGTACCAATGCAGAACTACACACAAATATGCCCTGAACCTGTACCCCTCCATAATCTCCCTGTCTCACTGGAAGGTACCAATGCAGAACTCCACACAAATATGCCCTGAACCTGTACCCCTCCATAACCTCCCTGTCTCTCTGGATCGTACCAATGCAGAACATCACACAAATATGCCCTGAACCTGTACCCCTCATTACCTCCCTGTCTCACTGGAACGTCCCAACGCAGAACTCCACACAAATATGCCCTGAACCTGTCCCCTCCGTAACCTGCCTGTCTCACTGGAACGTACCAATGCAGAACTCCACACAAATATACCCTGAACCTGTACCCCTCCATAACCTCCCTGTCTCACTGGAACTTACCAATGCAGAACTCCACACAAATATGCCCTGAACCTGTACCCTCCATAACCACATTGTCTCACTGGTACGTACCAATGCTGTACTCCACACAAATATGCCCTGAACCTGTACCCCTCCATAACCTCACTGTCTCACTGGAACGTAGCAATGCAGAACTCCACACAAACATGCCCTGAACCTGTACCCTCCATATCCTCATTGTCTCACTGGAACGTACCAATGCAGAACTCCACACAAACATGCCCTGAACCTGTACCCTCCATATCCTCATTGTCTCACTGGAACGTACCAATGCTGTACTCCACACAAATATGCCCTGAACATGTACCCGTCCATATTCTCCCTGTCTCAGTGGAACGTCCCACTGCAGAACTCCACACAAATTTGCCATGAACCTGTACCCTCCATAACCTCCCTGTCTGACTGGAAAGTACCAATGCAGAACTCCACACAAATATGCCCTGAAACTGTACCCGACCATAATCTCCCTGTCTCACAGGAACGTACCACTGCAGAACTCCACACAAATATGCCCTGAACCTGTACCCCTCCATAACCTCCCTGTCTCACTGGAATGTACCAATGCAGAACTCCAACCAAATATGCCCTGAACCTGTATCCCTGCATAACCTCCCTGTCTCACTGGAACGTACCAATGCAGAACTACACAAAAATATGCCCTGAACCTGTACCCCTCCATAACCTCCCTGGCTCACTGGAACGCACCAATGCCGAACTCCACTCAAATATGCCCTGAACCTGTACCCCTCCATAACCTCCCTGGCTCACTGGAACGCACCAATGCCGAACTCCACTCAAATATGCCCTGAACCTGTACCCTCCATAACCTCATTGTCTCACTGGAACGTACCAATGCTGTATTCCACACAAATATGCCCTGAACCTGTACCCCTCCATAACCTCCCTGTCTCACTGGAACGTACCAATGCAGAACTCCACACAAACTTGCCCTGAACCTGTACCCTCCATATCCTCATTGTCTCACTGGAACGTACCAATGCTGTACTCCACACAAATATGCATTGAACCTGTACCCTCCATAAACTCCCTGTCTCACTGGAACGTACCACTGCAGAACTCCACACAAATTTACCATGAACCTGTACCCTCCATAACCTCCCTGTCTGACTGGAAAGTACCAATGCAGAACTCCACACAAATATGCCCTGAAACTGTACCTGACCATAATCTCCCTGTCTCACAGGAACGTACCACTGCAGAACTCCACACAAATATGCCCTGAACCTGTACCCGTCCATAACCTCCCTGTCTCACTGGAACGCACCAATGCCGAAATCCACACAAATATGCCCTGAACCTGTACCCCTCCATAACCTCCCTGTCTCACTGGAACGTACCAATGCAGAACTCCACACAAATATGCCCTGAACCTGTACCCCTCCATAACCTCCCTGTCTCACTGGAACGTACCAATGCAGAACTCCACACAAATATGCCCTGAACCTGTACCCCTCCATAACCTCCCTGTCTCACAGGAACGTCCCAACGCAGAACTCCACACAAATATGCCCTGAACCTGTACCACTCCAAAACCTCCCAGTCTCACTGGAACGTACCAATGCAGAACTCCACACAAATATACCCGGAACCTGTACCCCTCCATAACCTCCCTGTCTCACTGGAACTTACCAATGCAGAACTCCACACAAATATGCCCTGAACCTGTACCCTCCATAACCTCATTGTCTCACTGGTACGTACCAATGCTGTACTCCACACAAATATGCCCGGAACCTGTACCCCTCCATAACCTCACTGTCTCACTGGAACGTACCAATGCAGAACTCCACACAAATATGCCCTGAACCTGTACCCTCCATAACCACATTGTCTCACTGGTACGTACCAATGCTGTACTCCACACAAATATGCCCTGAACCTGTACCCCTCCATAACCTCACTGTCTCACTGGAACGTAGCAATGCAGAACTCCACACAAACATGCCCTGAACCTGTTCCCTCCATATCCTCATTGTCTCACTGGAACGTACCAATGCTGTACTCCACACAAATATGCCCTGAACATGTACCCGTCCATATTCTCCCTGTCTCAGTGGAACGTCCCACTGCAGAACTCCACACAAATTTGCCATGAACCTGTACCCTCCATAACCTCCCTGTCTGACTGGAAAGTACCAATGCAGAACTCCACACAAATATGCCCTGAAACTGTACCCGACCATAATCTCCCTGTCTCACAGGAACGTACCACTGCAGAACTCCACACAAATATGCCCTGAACCTGTACCCCTCCATAACCTCCCTGTCTCACTGGAATGTACCAATGCAGAACTCCAACCAAATATGCCCTGAACCTGTATCCCTGCATAACCTCCCTGTCTCACTGGAACGTACCAATGCAGAACTACACAAAAATATGCCCTGAACCTGTACCCCTCCATAACCTCCCTGGCTCACTGGAACGCACCAATGCCGAACTCCACTCAAATATGCCCTGAACCTGTACCCCTCCATAACCTCCCTGGCTCACTGGAACGCACCAATGCCGAACTCCACTCAAATATGCCCTGAACCTGTACCCTCCATAACCTCATTGTCTCACTGGAACGTACCAATGCTGTATTCCACACAAATATGCCCTGAACCTGTACCCCTCCATAACCTCCCTGTCTCACTGGAACGTACCAATGCAGAACTCCACACAAACTTGCCCTGAACCTGTACCCTCCATATCCTCATTGTCTCACTGGAACGTACCAATGCTGTACTCCACACAAATATGCATTGAACCTGTACCCTCCATAAACTCCCTGTCTCACTGGAACGTACCACTGCAGAACTCCACACAAATTTACCATGAACCTGTACCCTCCATAACCTCCCTGTCTGACTGGAAAGTACCAATGCAGAACTCCACACAAATATGCCCTGAAACTGTACCTGACCATAATCTCCCTGTCTCACAGGAACGTACCACTGCAGAACTCCACACAAATATGCCCTGAACCTGTACCCGTCCATAACCTCCCTGTCTCACTGGAACGCACCAATGCCGAAATCCACACAAATATGCCCTGAACCTGTACCCCTCCATAACCTCCCTGTCTCACTGGAACGTACCAATGCAGAACTCCACACAAATATGCCCTGAACCTGTACCCCTCCATAACCTCCCTGTCTCACTGGAACGTACCAATGCAGAACTCCACACAAATATGCCCTGAACCTGTACCCCTCCATAACCTCCCTGTCTCACAGGAACGTCCCAACGCAGAACTCCACACAAATATGCCCTGAACCTGTACCACTCCAAAACCTCCCAGTCTCACTGGAACGTACCAATGCAGAACTCCACACAAATATACCCGGAACCTGTACCCCTCCATAACCTCCCTGTCTCACTGGAACTTACCAATGCAGAACTCCACACAAATATGCCCTGAACCTGTACCCTCCATAACCTCATTGTCTCACTGGTACGTACCAATGCTGTACTCCACACAAATATGCCCGGAACCTGTACCCCTCCATAACCTCACTGTCTCACTGGAACGTACCAATGCAGAACTCCACACAAATATGCCCTGAACCTGTACCCTCCATAACCACATTGTCTCACTGGTACGTACCAATGCTGTACTCCACACAAATATGCCCTGAACCTGTACCCCTCCATAACCTCACTGTCTCACTGGAACGTAGCAATGCAGAACTCCACACAAACATGCCCTGAACCTGTTCCCTCCATATCCTCATTGTCTCACTGGAACGTACCAATGCTGTACTCCACACAAATATGCCCTGAACATGTACCCGTCCATATTCTCCCTGTCTCAGTGGAACGTCCCACTGCAGAACTCCACACAAATTTGCCATGAACCTGTACCCTCCATAACCTCCCTGTCTGACTGGAAAGTACCAATGCAGAACTCCACACAAATATGCCCTGAAACTGTACCCGACCATAATCTCCCTGTCTCACAGGAACGTACCACTGCAGAACTCCACACAAATATGCCCTGAACCTGTACCCCTCCATAACCTCCCTGTCTCACTGGAATGTACCAATGCAGAACTCCAACCAAACATGCCCTGAACCTGTATCCCTGCATAACCTCCCTGTCTCACTGGAACGTACCAATGCAGAACTACACAAAAATATGCCCTGAACCTGTACCCCTCCATAACCTCCCTGCCTCACTGGAACGCACCAATGCCGAACTCCACTCAAATATGCCCTGAACCTGTACCCCTCCATATCCTCCCTGGCTCACTGGAACGCACCAATGCCGAACTCCACTCAAATATGCCCTGAACCTGTACCCTCCATAACCTCATTGTCTCACTGGAACGTACCAATGCTGTATTCCACACAAATATGCCCTGAACCTGTACCCCTCCATAACCTCCCTGTCTCACTGGAACGTACCAATGCAGAACTCCACACAAACTTGCCCTGAACCTGTACCCTCCATATCCTCATTGTCTCACTGGAACGTACCAATGCTGTACTCCACACAAATATGCATTGAACCTGTACCCTCCATAAACTCCCTGTCTCACTGGAACGTCCCAACGCAGAACTCCACACAAATATGCCCTGAACCTGTCCCCTCCGTAACCTGCCTGTCTCACTGGAACGTACCAATGCAGAACTCCACACAAATATACCCTGAACCTGTACCCCTCCATAACCTCCCTGTCTCACTGGAACTTACCAATGCAGAACTCCACACAAATATGCCCTGAACCTGTACCCTCCATAACCACATTGTCTCACTGGTACGTACCAATGCTGTACTCCACACAAATATGCCCTGAACCTGTACCCCTCCATAACCTCACTGTCTCACTGGAACGTAGCAATGCAGAACTCCACACAAACATGCCCTGAACCTGTACCCTCCATATCCTCATTGTCTCACTGGAACGTACCAATGCTGTACTCCACACAAATATGCCCTGAACATGTACCCGTCCATATTCTCCCTGTCTCAGTGGAACGTCCCACTGCAGAACTCCACACAAATTTGCCATGAACCTGTACCCTCCATATCCTCCCTGTCTGACTGGAAAGTACCAATGCAGAACTCCACACAAATATGCCCTGAAACTGTACCCGACCATAATCTCCCTGTCTCACAGGAACGTACCACTGCAGAACTCCACACAAATATGCCCTGAACCTGTACCCCTCCATAACCTCCCTGTCTCACTGGAATGTACCAATGCAGAACTCCAACCAAATATGCCCTGAACCTGTATCCCTGCATAACCTCCCTGTCTCACTGGAACGTACCAATGCAGAACTACACAAAAATATGCCCTGAACCTGTACCCCTCCATAACCTCCCTGGCTCACTGGAACGCACCAATGCCGAACTCCACTCAAATATGCCCTGAACCTGTACCCTCCATAACCTCATTGTCTCACTGGAACGTACCAATGCTGTATTCCACACAAATATGCCCTGAACCTGTACCCCTCCATAAACTCCCTGTCTCACTGGAACGTACCAATGCAGAACTCCACACAAACTTGCCCTGAACCTGTACCCTCCATATCCTCATTGTCTCACTGGAACGTACCAATGCTGTACTCCACACAAATATGCATTGAACCTGTACCCTCCATAAACTCCCTGTCTCACTGGAACGTACCACTGCAGAACTCCACACAAATTTACCATGAACCTGTACCCTCCATAACCTCCCTGTCTGACTGGAAAGTACCAATGCAGAACTCCACACAAATATGCCCTGAAACTGTACCTGACCATAATCTCCCTGTCTCACAGGAACGTACCACTGCAGAACTCCACACAAATATGCCCTGAACCTGTACCCGTCCATAACCTCCCTGTCTCACTGGAACGCACCAATGCCGAAATCCACACAAATATGTCCTGAACCTGTACCCGTCCATAACCTCCCTGTCTCACTGGAACGCACCAATGCTGTATTCCACACAAATATGCCCTGAACCTGTACCCCTCCATAACCTCCCTGTCTCACTGGAACGTACCAATGCAGAACTCCACACAAACTTGCCCTGAACCTGTACCCTCCATATCCTCATTGTCTCACTGGAACGTACCAATGCTGTACTCCACACAAATATGCATTGAACCTGTACCCTCCATAAACTCCCTGTCTCACTGGAACGTCCCAACGCAGAACTCCACACAAATATGCCCTGAACCTGTCCCCTCCGTAACCTGCCTGTCTCACTGGAACGTACCAATGCAGAACTCCACACAAATATACCCTGAACCTGTACCCCTCCATAACCTCCCTGTCTCACTGGAACTTACCAATGCAGAACTCCACACAAATATGCCCTGAACCTGTACCCTCCATAACCACATTGTCTCACTGGTACGTACCAATGCTGTACTCCACACAAATATGCCCTGAACCTGTACCCCTCCATAACCTCACTGTCTCACTGGAACGTAGCAATGCAGAACTCCACACAAACATGCCCTGAACCTGTACCCTCCATATCCTCATTGTCTCACTGGAACGTACCAATGCTGTACTCCACACAAATATGCCCTGAACATGTACCCGTCCATATTCTCCCTGTCTCAGTGGAACGTCCCACTGCAGAACTCCACACAAATTTGCCATGAACCTGTACCCTCCATAACCTCCCTGTCTGACTGGAAAGTACCAATGCAGAACTCCACACAAATATGCCCTGAAACTGTACCCGACCATAATCTCCCTGTCTCACAGGAACGTACCACTGCAGAACTCCACACAAATATGCCCTGAACCTGTACCCCTCCATAACCTCCCTGTCTCACTGGAATGTACCAATGCAGAACTCCAACCAAATATGCCCTGAACCTGTATCCCTGCATAACCTCCCTGTCTCACTGGAACGTACCAATGCAGAACTACACAAAAATATGCCCTGAACCTGTACCCCTCCATAACCTCCCTGGCTCACTGGAACGCACCAATGCCGAACTCCACTCAAATATGCCCTGAACCTGTACCATCCATAACCTCATTGTCTCACTGGAACGTACCAATGCTGTATTCCAAACAAATATGCCCTGAACCTGTACCCCTCCATAACCTCCCTGTCTCACTGGAACGTACCAATGCAGAACTCCACACAAACTTGCCCTGAACCTGTACCCTCCATATCCTCATTGTCTCACTGGAACGTACCAATGCTGTACTCCACACAAATATGCATTGAACCTGTACCCTCCATAAACTCCCTGTCTCACTGGAACGTACCACTGCAGAACTCCACACAAATTTACCATGAACCTGTACCCTCCATAACCTCCCTGTCTGACTGGAAAGTACCAATGCAGAACTCCACACAAATATGCCCTGAAACTGTACCTGACCATAATCTCCCTGTCTCACAGGAACGTACCACTGCAGAACTCCACACAAATATGCCCTGAACCTGTACCCGTCCATAACCTCCCTGTCTCACTGGAACGCACCAATGCCGAAATCCACACAAATATGCCCTGAACCTGTACCCCTCCATAACCTCCCTGTCTCACTGGAACGTACCAATGCAGAACTCCACACAAATATGCCCTGAACCTGTACCCCTCCATAACCTCCCTGTCTCACTGGAACGTACCAATGCAGAACTCCACACAAATATGCCCTGAACCTGTACCCCTCCATAACCTCCCTGTCTCACAGGAACGTCCCAACGCAGAACTCCACACAAATATGCCCTGAACCTCTACCACTCCAAAACCTCCCAGTCTCACTGGAACGTACCAATGCAGAACTCCACACAAATATACCCGGAACCTGTACCCCTCCATAACCTCCCTGTCTCACTGGAACTTACCAATGCAGAACTCCACACAAATATGCCCTGAACCTGTACCCTCCATAACCTCATTGTCTCACTGGTACGTACCAATGCTGTACTCCACACAAATATGCCCTGAACCTGTACTCCTCCATAACCTCACTGTCTCACTGGAACGTACCAATGCAGAACTCCACACAAATATGCCCTGAACCTGTACCCTCCATAACCACATTGTCTCACTGGTACGTACCAATGCTGTACTCCACACAAATATGCCCTGAACCTGTACCCCTCCATAACCTCACTGTCTCACTGGAACGTAGCAATGCAGAACTCCACACAAACATGCCCTGAACCTGTTCCCTCCATATCCTCATTGTCTCACTGGAACGTACCAATGCTGTACTCCACACAAATATGCCCTGAACATGTACCCGTCCATATTCTCCCTGTCTCAGTGGAACGTCCCACTGCAGAACTCCACACAAATTTGCCATGAACCTGTACCCTCCATAACCTCCCTGTCTGACTGGAAAGTACCAATGCAGAACTCCACACAAATATGCCCTGAAACTGTACCCGACCATAATCTCCCTGTCTCACAGGAACGTACCACTGCAGAACTCCACACAAATATGCCCTGAACCTGTACCCCTCCATAACCTCCCTGTCTCACTGGAATGTACCAATGCAGAACTCCAACCAAATATGCCCTGAACCTGTATCCCTGCATAACCTCCCTGTCTCACTGGAACGTACCAATGCAGAACTACACAAAAATATGCCCTGAACCTGTACCCCTCCATAACCTCCCTGGCTCACTGGAACGCACCAATGCCGAACTCCACTCAAATATGCCCTGAACCTGTACCCCTCCATAACCTCCCTGGCTCACTGGAACGCACCAATGCCGAACTCCACTCAAATATGCCCTGAACCTGTACCCTCCATAACCTCATTGTCTCACTGGAACGTACCAATGCTGTATTCCACACAAATATGCCCTGAACCTGTACCCCTCCATAACCTCCCTGTCTCACTGGAACGTACCAATGCAGAACTCCACACAAACTTGCCCTGAACCTGTACCCTCCATATCCTCATTGTCTCACTGGAACGTACCAATGCTGTACTCCACACAAATATGCATTGAACCTGTACCCTCCATAAACTCCCTGTCTCACTGGAACGTACCACTGCAGAACTCCACACAAATTTACCATGAACCTGTACCCTCCATAACCTCCCTGTCTGACTGGAAAGTACCAATGCAGAACTCCACACAAATATGCCCTGAAACAGTACCTGACCATAATCTCCCTGTCTCACAGGAACGTACCACTGCAGAACTCCACACAAATATGCCCTGAACCTGTACCCGTCCATAACCTCCCTGTCTCACTGGAACGCACCAATGCCGAAATCCACACAAATATGCCCTGAACCTGTACCCCTCCATAACCTCCCTGTCTCACTGGAACGTACCAATGCAGAACTCCACACAAATATGCCCTGAACCTGTACCCCTCCATAACCTCCCTGTCTCACTGGAACGTACCAATGCAGAACTCCACACAAATATGCCCTGAACCTGTACCCCTCCATAACCTCCCTGTCTCACAGGAACGTCCCAACGCAGAACTCCACACAAATATGCCCTGAACCTGTACCACTCCAAAACCTCCCTGTCTCACTGGAACTTACCAATGCAGAACTCCACACAAATATGCCCTGAACCTGTACCCTCCATAACCTCATTGTCTCACTGGTACGTACCAATGCTGTACTCCACACAAATATGCCCTGAACCTGTACCCCTCCATAACCTCACTGTCTCACTGGAACGTACCAATGCAGAACTCCACACAAATATGCCCTGAACCTGTACCCTCCATAACCACATTGTCTCACTGGTACGTACCAATGCCGTACTCCACACAAATATGCCCTGAACCTGTACCCCTCCATAACCTCACTGTCTCACTGGAACGTAGCAATGCAGAACTCCACACAAACATGTCCTGAACCTGTACCCTCCATATCCTCATTGTCTCACTGGAACGTACCAATGCTGTACTCCACACAAATATGCCCTGAACATGTACCCGTCCATATTCTCCCTGTCTCAGTGGAACGTCCCACTGCAGAACTCCACACAAATTTGCCATGAACCTGTACCCTCCATAACCTCCCTGTCTGACTGGAAAGTACCAATGCAGAACTCCACACAAATATGCCCTGAAACTGTACCCGACCATAATCTCCCTGTCTCACAGGAACGTACCACTGCAGAACTCCACACAAATATGCCCTGAACCTGTACCCCTCCATAACCTCCCTGTCTCACTGGAATGTACCAATGCAGAACTCCAACCAAATATGCCCTGAACCTGTATCCCTGCATAACCTCCCTGTCTCACTGGAACGTACCAATGCAGAACTACACAAAAATATGCCCTGAACCTGTACCCCTCCATAACCTCCCTGGCTCACTGGAACGCACCAATGCCGAACTCCACTCAAATATGCCCTGAACCTGTACCCCTCCATAACCTCCCTGGCTCACTGGAACGCACCAATGCCGAACTCCACTCAAATATGCCCTGAACCTGTACCCTCCATAACCTCATTGTCTCACTGGAACGTACCAATGCAGTATTCCACACAAATATGCCCTGAACCTGTACCCCTCCATAACCTCCCTGTCTCACTGGAACGTACCAATGCAGAACTCCACACAAACTTGCCCTGAACCTGTACCCTCCATATCCTCATTGTCTCACTGGAACGTACCAATGCTGTACTCCACACAAATATGCATTGAACCTGTACCCTCCATAAACTCCCTGTCTCACTGGAACGTACCACTGCAGAACTCCACACAAATTTACCATGAACCTGTACCCTCCATAACCTCCCTGTCTGACTGGAAAGTACCAATGCAGAACTCCACACAAATATGCCCTGAAACTGTACCTGACCATAATCTCCCTGTCTCACAGGAACGTACCACTGCAGAACTCCACACAAATATGCCCTGAACCTGTACCCGTCCATAACCTCCCTGTCTCACTGGAACGCACCAATGCCAAAATCCACACAAATATGCCCTGAACCTGTACCCCTCCATAACCTCCCTGTCTCACTGGAAAGTACCAATGCAGAACTCCACACAAATATGCCCTGAACCTGTACCCCTCCATAACCTCCCTGTCTCACTGGAACGTACCAATGCAGAACTCCACACAAATATGCCCTGAACCTGTACCCCTCCATAACCTCCCTGTCTCACAGGAACGTCCCAACGCAGAACTCCACACAAATATGCCCTGAACCTGTACCACTCCAAAACCTCCCAGTCTCACTGGAACGTACCAATGCAGAACTCCACACAAATATACCCGGAACCTGTACCCCTCCATAACCTCCCTGTCTCACTGGAACTTACCAATGCAGAACTCCACACAAATATGCCCTGAACCTGTACCCTCCATAACCTCATTGTCTCACTGGTACGTACCAATGCTGTACTCCACACAAATATGCCCTGAACCTGTACCCCTCCATAACCTCACTGTCTCACTGGAACGTACCAATGCAGAACTCCACACAAACATGCCCTGAACCTGTACCCTCCATATCCTCATTGTCTCACTGGAACGTACCAATGCTGTACTCCACAGAAATATGCCCTGAACATGTACCCGTCCATATTCTCCCTGTCTCAGTGGAACGTCCCACTGCAAAACTCCACACAAATATGCATTGAACCTGTACCCTCCATAACCTCCCTGTCTCACTAGAACGTACCACTGCAGAACTCCACACAAATTTGCCATGAACCTGTACCCTCCATAACCTCCCTGTCTGACTGGAAAGTACCAATGCAGAACTCCACACAAATATGCCCTGAAACTGTACCCGACCATAATCTCCCTGTCTCAAAGGAACGTACCACTGCAGAACTCCACACAAATATGCCCTGAACCTGTACCCTGCATAACCTCCCTGTCTCACTGGAACGTACCAATGCAGAACTACACACAAATATGCCCTGAACCTGTACCCCTCCATAACCTCCCTGTCTCACTTGTACGCACCAATGCCGAACTCCACTCAAATATGCCCTGAACCTGTACCCTGCATAACATCCCTGTCTCACTGGAACGTACCATTGCAGAACACCACACAAATGTGCCCTGAACCTGTACCCCTCCATAACCACCCTGTCTCACTGGAACGTACCAATGCAGAACACCACACAAATATGCCCTGAAACTGTTCCCGTCCATAACCACCCAGTCTCACTGGAACGTACCACTGCAGAACTCCACACAAATATGCCCTGAACCTGTACCATGCATAACCTCCCTGTCTCACTGGAACGTACCAATGCAGAACTACACACAAATATGCCCTGAACCTGTACCCCTCCATAACCTCCCAGTCTCACTGGAACGCACCAATGCCGAACTCCACTCAAATATGCCCTGAACCTGTACCCTGCATAACCTGCCTGTCTCACTGGAGCGTACCATTGCAGAACACCACAGAAATATGCCCTGAACCTGTACCCCTCCATAACCACCCTGTCTAACTGGAACGCACCAATGCAGAACTCCACACAAATATGCCCTGAACCTGTACCCCTCCATAACCTCCCTGTCTCACTGGAATGTACCAATGCAGAACTCCACCCAAATATGCCCTGAACCTGTATCCCTGCATAACCTCCCTGTCTCACTGGAACGTACCAATGCAGAACTACACAAAAATATGCCCTGAACCTGTACCCCTCCATAACCTCCCTGGCTCACTGGAACGCACCAAAGCCGAACTCCACTCAAATATGCCCTGAACCTGTACCCTCCATAACCTCATTGTCTCACTGGAACGTACCAATGCTGTACTCCACACAAATATGCCCTGAACCTGTACCCCTCCATAACCTCCCTGTCTCACTGGAACGTACCAATGCAGAACTCCACACAAACTTGCCCTGAACCTGTACCCTCCATATCCTCATTGTCTCACTGGAACGTACCAATGCTGTACTCCACACAAATATGCATTGAACCTGTACCCTCCATAACCTCCCTGTCTCACTGGAACGTACCACTGCAGAACTCCACACAAATTTACCATGAACCTGTACCCTCCATAACCTCCCTGTCTGACTGGAAAGTACCAATGCAGAACTCCACACAAATATGCCCTGAAACTGTACCTGACCATAATCTCCCTGTCTCACAGGAACGTACCACTGCAGAACTCCACACAAATATGCCCTGAACCTGTACCCTGCATAACCTCCCTGTCTCACTGGAACGTACCAATGGAGAAGTACACACAAATATGCCCTGAACCTGTACCCGTCCATAACCTCCCTGTCTCACTGGAACGCACCAATGCCGAACTCCACACAAATATGCCCTGAAGCTGTACCCTCCATAACCTCCCTGTCTCAATGGAATGTACCAATGCAGAACTACACACAAATATGCCCTGAACCTGTACCCCTCCATAATCTCCCTGTCTCACTGGAATGTACCAATGCAGAACTCCACACAAATATGCCCTGAACCTGTACCCCTCCATAACCTCCCTGTCTCTCTGGATCGTACCAATGCAGAACATCACACAAATATGCCCTGAACCTGTACCCCTCATTACCTCCCTGTCTCACTGGAAGTCCCAACGCAGAACTCCACACAAATATGCCCTGAACCTGTCCCCTCCGTAACCTGCCTGTCTCACTGGAACGTACCAATGCAGAACTCCACACAAATATACCCTGAACCTGTACCCCTCCATAACCTCCCTGTCTCACTGGAACTTACCAATGCAGAACTCCACACAAATATGCCCTGAACCTGTACCCTCCATAACCACATTGTCTCACTGGTACGTACCAATGCTGTACTCCACACAAATATGCCCTGAACCTGTACCCCTCCATAACCTCACTGTCTCACTGGAACGTAGCAATGCAGAACTCCACACAAACATGCCCTGAACCTGTACCCTCCATATCCTCATTGTCTCACTGGAACGTACCAATGCTGTACTCCACACAAATATGCCCTGAACATGTACCCGTCCATATTCTCCCTGTCTCAGTGGAACGTCCCACTGCAGAACTCCACACAAATTTGCCATGAACCTGTACCCTCCATAACCTCCCTGTCTGACTGGAAAGTACCAATACAGAACTCCACACAAATATGCCCTGAAACTGTACCCGACCGTAATCTCCCTGTCTCACAGGAACGTACCACTGCAGAACTCCACACAAATATGCCCTGAACCTGTACCCCTTCCATAACCTCCCTGTCTCACTGGAATGTACCAATGCAGAACTCCAACCAAATATGCCCTGAACCTGTATCCCTGCATAACCTCCCTGTCTCACTGGAACGTACCAATGCAGAACTACACAAAAATATGCCCTGAACCTGTACCCCTCCATAACCTCCCTGGCTCACTGGAACGCACCAATGCCGAACTCCACTCAAATATGCCCTGGACCTGTACCCTCCATAACCTCATTGTCTCACTGGAACGTACCAATGCTGTACTCCACACAAATATGCCCTGAACCTGTACCCCTCCATAACCTCCCTGTCTCACTGGAACGTACCAATGCAGAACTCCACACAAACTTGCCCTGAACCTGTACCCTCCATATCCTCATTGTCTCACTGGAACGTACCAATGCTGTACTCCACACAAATATGCATTGAACCTGTGCCCTCCATAACCTCCCTGTCTCACTGGAACGTACCACTGCAGAACTCCACACAAATTTGCCATGAACCTGTACCCTCCATAACCTCCCTGTCTGACTGGAAAGTACCAATGCAGAACTCCACACAAATATGCCCTGAAACTGTACCCGACCATAATCTCCCTGTCTCACAGGAACGTACCACTGCAGAACTCCACACAAATATGCCCTGAACCTGTACCCCTCCATAACCTCCCTGTCTCACTGGAATGTACCAATGCAGAACTCCAACCAAATATGCCCTGAACCTGTATCCCTGCATAACCTCCCTGTCTCACTGGAACGTACCAATGCAGAACTACACAAAAATATGCCCTGAACCTGTACCCCTCCATAACCTCCCTGGCTCACTGGAACGCACCAATGCCGAACTCCACTCAAATATGCCCTGAACCTGTACCCCTCCATAACCTCCCTGGCTCACTGGAACGCACCAATGCCGAACTCCACTCAAATATGCCCTGAACCTGTACCCTCCATAACCTCATTGTCTCACTGGAACGTACCAATGCTGTATTCCACACAAATATGCCCTGAACCTGTACCCCTCCATAACCTCCCTGTCTCACTGGAACGTACCAATGCAGAACTCCACACAAACTTGCCCTGAACCTGTACCCTCCATATCCTCATTGTCTCACTGGAACGTACCAATGCTGTACTCCACACAAATATGCATTGAACCTGTACCCTCCATAAACTCCCTGTCTCACTGGAACGTACCACTGCAGAACTCCACACAAATTTACCATGAACCTGTACCCTCCATAACCTCCCTGTCTGACTGGAAAGTACCAATGCAGAACTCCACACAAATATGCCCTGAAACAGTACCTGACCATAATCTCCCTGTCTCACAGGAACGTACCACTGCAGAACTCCACACAAATATGCCCTGAACCTGTACCCGTCCATAACCTCCCTGTCTCACTGGAACGCACCAATGCCGAAATCCACACAAATATGCCCTGAACCTGTACCCCTCCATAACCTCCCTGTCTCACTGGAACGTACCAATGCAGAACTCCACACAAATATGCCCTGAACCTGTACCCCTCCATAACCTCCCTGTCTCACTGGAACGTACCAATGCAGAACTCCACACAAATATGCCCTGAACCTGTACCCCTCCATAACCTCCCTGTCTCACAGGAACGTCCCAACGCAGAACTCCACACAAATATGCCCTGAACCTGTACCACTCCAAAACCTCCCTGTCTCACTGGAACTTACCAATGCAGAACTCCACACAAATATGCCCTGAACCTGTACCCTCCATAACCTCATTGTCTCACTGGTACGTACCAATGCTGTACTCCACACAAATATGCCCTGAACCTGTACCCCTCCATAACCTCACTGTCTCACTGGAACGTACCAATGCAGAACTCCACACAAATATGCCCTGAACCTGTACCCTCCATAACCACATTGTCTCACTGGTACGTACCAATGCCGTACTCCACACAAATATGCCCTGAACCTGTACCCCTCCATAACCTCACTGTCTCACTGGAACGTAGCAATGCAGAACTCCACACAAACATGTCCTGAACCTGTACCCTCCATATCCTCATTGTCTCACTGGAACGTACCAATGCTGTACTCCACACAAATATGCCCTGAACATGTACCCGTCCATATTCTCCCTGTCTCAGTGGAACGTCCCACTGCAGAACTCCACACAAATTTGCCATGAACCTGTACCCTCCATAACCTCCCTGTCTGACTGGAAAGTACCAATGCAGAACTCCACACAAATATGCCCTGAAACTGTACCCGACCATAATCTCCCTGTCTCACAGGAACGTACCACTGCAGAACTCCACACAAATATGCCCTGAACCTGTACCCCTCCATAACCTCCCTGTCTCACTGGAATGTACCAATGCAGAACTCCAACCAAATATGCCCTGAACCTGTATCCCTGCATAACCTCCCTGTCTCACTGGAACGTACCAATGCAGAACTACACAAAAATATGCCCTGAACCTGTACCCCTCCATAACCTCCCTGGCTCACTGGAACGCACCAATGCCGAACTCCACTCAAATATGCCCTGAACCTGTACCCCTCCATAACCTCCCTGGCTCACTGGAACGCACCAATGCCGAACTCCACTCAAATATGCCCTGAACCTGTACCCTCCATAACCTCATTGTCTCACTGGAACGTACCAATGCAGTATTCCACACAAATATGCCCTGAACCTGTACCCCTCCATAACCTCCCTGTCTCACTGGAACGTACCAATGCAGAACTCCACACAAACTTGCCCTGAACCTGTACCCTCCATATCCTCATTGTCTCACTGGAACGTACCAATGCTGTACTCCACACAAATATGCATTGAACCTGTACCCTCCATAAACTCCCTGTCTCACTGGAACGTACCACTGCAGAACTCCACACAAATTTACCATGAACCTGTACCCTCCATAACCTCCCTGTCTGACTGGAAAGTACCAATGCAGAACTCCACACAAATATGCCCTGAAACTGTACCTGACCATAATCTCCCTGTCTCACAGGAACGTACCACTGCAGAACTCCACACAAATATGCCCTGAACCTGTACCCGTCCATAACCTCCCTGTCTCACTGGAACGCACCAATGCCAAAATCCACACAAATATGCCCTGAACCTGTACCCCTCCATAACCTCCCTGTCTCACTGGAAAGTACCAATGCAGAACTCCACACAAATATGCCCTGAACCTGTACCCCTCCATAACCTCCCTGTCTCACTGGAACGTACCAATGCAGAACTCCACACAAATATGCCCTGAACCTGTACCCCTCCATAACCTCCCTGTCTCACAGGAACGTCCCAACGCAGAACTCCACACAAATATGCCCTGAACCTGTACCACTCCAAAACCTCCCAGTCTCACTGGAACGTACCAATGCAGAACTCCACACAAATATACCCGGAACCTGTACCCCTCCATAACCTCCCTGTCTCACTGGAACTTACCAATGCAGAACTCCACACAAATATGCCCTGAACCTGTACCCTCCATAACCTCATTGTCTCACTGGTACGTACCAATGCTGTACTCCACACAAATATGCCCTGAACCTGTACCCCTCCATAACCTCACTGTCTCACTGGAACGTACCAATGCAGAACTCCACACAAACATGCCCTGAACCTGTACCCTCCATATCCTCATTGTCTCACTGGAACGTACCAATGCTGTACTCCACAGAAATATGCCCTGAACATGTACCCGTCCATATTCTCCCTGTCTCAGTGGAACGTCCCACTGCAAAACTCCACACAAATATGCATTGAACCTGTACCCTCCATAACCTCCCTGTCTCACTAGAACGTACCACTGCAGAACTCCACACAAATTTGCCATGAACCTGTACCCTCCATAACCTCCCTGTCTGACTGGAAAGTACCAATGCAGAACTCCACACAAATATGCCCTGAAACTGTACCCGACCATAATCTCCCTGTCTCAAAGGAACGTACCACTGCAGAACTCCACACAAATATGCCCTGAACCTGTACCCTGCATAACCTCCCTGTCTCACTGGAACGTACCAATGCAGAACTACACACAAATATGCCCTGAACCTGTACCCCTCCATAACCTCCCTGTCTCACTTGTACGCACCAATGCCGAACTCCACTCAAATATGCCCTGAACCTGTACCCTGCATAACATCCCTGTCTCACTGGAACGTACCATTGCAGAACACCACACAAATGTGCCCTGAACCTGTACCCCTCCATAACCACCCTGTCTCACTGGAACGTACCAATGCAGAACACCACACAAATATGCCCTGAAACTGTTCCCGTCCATAACCACCCAGTCTCACTGGAACGTACCACTGCAGAACTCCACACAAATATGCCCTGAACCTGTACCATGCATAACCTCCCTGTCTCACTGGAACGTACCAATGCAGAACTACACACAAATATGCCCTGAACCTGTACCCCTCCATAACCTCCCAGTCTCACTGGAACGCACCAATGCCGAACTCCACTCAAATATGCCCTGAACCTGTACCCTGCATAACCTGCCTGTCTCACTGGAGCGTACCATTGCAGAACACCACAGAAATATGCCCTGAACCTGTACCCCTCCATAACCACCCTGTCTAACTGGAACGCACCAATGCAGAACTCCACACAAATATGCCCTGAACCTGTACCCCTCCATAACCTCCCTGTCTCACTGGAATGTACCAATGCAGAACTCCACCCAAATATGCCCTGAACCTGTATCCCTGCATAACCTCCCTGTCTCACTGGAACGTACCAATGCAGAACTACACAAAAATATGCCCTGAACCTGTACCCCTCCATAACCTCCCTGGCTCACTGGAACGCACCAAAGCCGAACTCCACTCAAATATGCCCTGAACCTGTACCCTCCATAACCTCATTGTCTCACTGGAACGTACCAATGCTGTACTCCACACAAATATGCCCTGAACCTGTACCCCTCCATAACCTCCCTGTCTCACTGGAACGTACCAATGCAGAACTCCACACAAACTTGCCCTGAACCTGTACCCTCCATATCCTCATTGTCTCACTGGAACGTACCAATGCTGTACTCCACACAAATATGCATTGAACCTGTACCCTCCATAACCTCCCTGTCTCACTGGAACGTACCACTGCAGAACTCCACACAAATTTACCATGAACCTGTACCCTCCATAACCTCCCTGTCTGACTGGAAAGTACCAATGCAGAACTCCACACAAATATGCCCTGAAACTGTACCTGACCATAATCTCCCTGTCTCACAGGAACGTACCACTGCAGAACTCCACACAAATATGCCCTGAACCTGTACCCTGCATAACCTCCCTGTCTCACTGGAACGTACCAATGGAGAAGTACACACAAATATGCCCTGAACCTGTACCCGTCCATAACCTCCCTGTCTCACTGGAACGCACCAATGCCGAACTCCACACAAATATGCCCTGAAGCTGTACCCTCCATAACCTCCCTGTCTCAATGGAATGTACCAATGCAGAACTACACACAAATATGCCCTGAACCTGTACCCCTCCATAATCTCCCTGTCTCACTGGAATGTACCAATGCAGAACTCCACACAAATATGCCCTGAACCTGTACCCCTCCATAACCTCCCTGTCTCTCTGGATCGTACCAATGCAGAACATCACACAAATATGCCCTGAACCTGTACCCCTCATTACCTCCCTGTCTCACTGGAAGTCCCAACGCAGAACTCCACACAAATATGCCCTGAACCTGTCCCCTCCGTAACCTGCCTGTCTCACTGGAACGTACCAATGCAGAACTCCACACAAATATACCCTGAACCTGTACCCCTCCATAACCTCCCTGTCTCACTGGAACTTACCAATGCAGAACTCCACACAAATATGCCCTGAACCTGTACCCTCCATAACCACATTGTCTCACTGGTACGTACCAATGCTGTACTCCACACAAATATGCCCTGAACCTGTACCCCTCCATAACCTCACTGTCTCACTGGAACGTAGCAATGCAGAACTCCACACAAACATGCCCTGAACCTGTACCCTCCATATCCTCATTGTCTCACTGGAACGTACCAATGCTGTACTCCACACAAATATGCCCTGAACATGTACCCGTCCATATTCTCCCTGTCTCAGTGGAACGTCCCACTGCAGAACTCCACACAAATTTGCCATGAACCTGTACCCTCCATAACCTCCCTGTCTGACTGGAAAGTACCAATACAGAACTCCACACAAATATGCCCTGAAACTGTACCCGACCGTAATCTCCCTGTCTCACAGGAACGTACCACTGCAGAACTCCACACAAATATGCCCTGAACCTGTACCCCTTCCATAACCTCCCTGTCTCACTGGAATGTACCAATGCAGAACTCCAACCAAATATGCCCTGAACCTGTATCCCTGCATAACCTCCCTGTCTCACTGGAACGTACCAATGCAGAACTACACAAAAATATGCCCTGAACCTGTACCCCTCCATAACCTCCCTGGCTCACTGGAACGCACCAATGCCGAACTCCACTCAAATATGCCCTGGACCTGTACCCTCCATAACCTCATTGTCTCACTGGAACGTACCAATGCTGTACTCCACACAAATATGCCCTGAACCTGTACCCCTCCATAACCTCCCTGTCTCACTGGAACGTACCAATGCAGAACTCCACACAAACTTGCCCTGAACCTGTACCCTCCATATCCTCATTGTCTCACTGGAACGTACCAATGCTGTACTCCACACAAATATGCATTGAACCTGTGCCCTCCATAACCTCCCTGTCTCACTGGAACGTACCACTGCAGAACTCCACACAAATTTGCCATGAACCTGTACCCTCCATAACCTCCCTGTCTGACTGGAAAGTACCAATGCAGAACTCCACACAAATATGCCCTGAAACTGTACCTGATCATAATCTCCCTGTCTCACAGGAACGTACCACTGCAGAACTCCACACAAATATGCCCTGAACCTGTACCCAGCATAACCTCCCTGTCTCACTGGAACGTACCAATGCAGAACTACACACAAATATGCCCTGAACCTGTACCCCTCCATAACCTCCCTGTCTCACTGGAACGCACCAATGCCGAACTCGACTGAAATATGCCCTGAACCTGTACCCTGCATAACCTCCCTGTCTCACTGGAAAATACCAATGCAGAACTCCACACAAATATGCCCTGAACCTGTACCCGTCCATAACCTCCCTGTCTCACTGGAACGTCCCACTGCAGAACTCAACACAAATATGCCCTGAAGCTGTACCCTCCATAACCTCCCTGTCTCACTGGAATGTACCAATGCAGAACTACACATAAATATGACCTGAACCTGTACCCCTCCATAATCTCCCTGTCTCACTGGAAGGTACCAATGCAGAACTCCACACAAATATGCCCTGAACCTGTACCCCTCCATAACCTCCCTGTCTCTCTGGATCGTACCAATGCAGAACTCCACACAAATATGCCCTGAACCTGTACCCCTCATTACCTCCCTGTCTCACTGGAACGTCCCAACGCAGAACTCCACACAAATATGCCCTGAACCTGTCCCCTCCATAACCTGCCTGTCTCACTGGAACGTACCATTGCAGAACTCCACACAAATATGCTCGGAAGCCTGTACCCCTCCATAACATCCCTGTCTCACTGGAACGTACCAATGCAGAACTACACAACAAATATGCCCTGAACCTGTACCCCTCCATAACCTCCCTGTCTCACTGGAACGCACCAATGCCGAACTCCACTCAAATATGCCCTGAACCTGTACCCTGCATAACCTGCCTGTCTCACTGGAGCGTACCATTGCAGAACTACACAAAAATATGCCCTGAACCTGTACCCCTCCATAACCTCCCTGGCTCACTGGAACGCACCAATGCCGAACTCCACTCAAATATGCCCTGAACCTGTACCCTCCATAACCTCATTGTCTCACTGGAACGTACCAATGCTGTACTCCACACAAATATGCCCTGAACCTGTACCCCTCCATAACCTCCCTGTCTCACTGGAACGTACCAATGCAGAACTCCACACAAACTTGCCCTGAACCTGTACCCTCCATATCCTCATTGTCTCACTGGAACGTGCCAATGCTGTACTCCACACAAATATGCATTGAACCTGTACCCTCCATAACCTCCCTGTCTCACTGGAATGTACCAATGCAGAACTACACACAAATATGACCTGAACCTGTACCCCTCCATAATCTCCCTGTCTCACTGGAAGGTACCAATGCAGAACTCCACACAAATATGCCCTAAACCTGTACCCCTCCATAACCTCCCTGTCTCTCTGGATCGTACCAATGCAGAACTCCACACAAATATGCCCAGAACCTGTACCCCTCATTACCACCCTGTCTCACTGGAACGTCCCAACGCAGAGCTCCACACAAATATGCCCTGAACCTGTCCCCTCCATAACCTTCCTGTCTCACTGGAACGTAACATTGCAGAACTCCACACAAATATGCTCGGAAACCTGTACCCCTCCATATCCTCCCTGTCTCACTGGAACGTCCCAATGCAGAACTCCACACAAATATGCCCTGAACCTGTACCACTCCATAACCTCCCAGTCTCACTGGAATGTACCAATGCAGACCTACACACAAATATGCCCTGAACCTGTACCCCTCCACAACCTCCCTGTCTCACTAGAACGTAACAATGCAGAACTCCACAGAAATATGCCCTGAACCTGTACCCCTCCATAACCTCCCTGTCTCTCTGGATCGTACCAATGCAGAACTCCACACAAATATGCCCTGAACCTGTACCCCTCATTACATCCCTGTCTCACTGGAACGTCCCAACGCAGAACTCCACACAAATATGCCCTGAACCTGTCCCCTCCATAACCTGCCTGTCTCAATGGAACGTAACATTGCAGAACACCACACAAATATGCCCTGAACCTGTACCCCTCCATAACCTCCCTGTCTCACTGGAACGTACCAATGCAGAACTCCACAGAAATATGCCCTGAACCTGTACCCCTCCATAACCTCCCTGTCTCACTGGAACGTACCAATGCAGAACTCCACACAAATATGCCCTGAACCTGTACCCCTCCATAACCTCCCTGTCTCACTGGAACGGCCCAACGCAGAACTCCACACAAATATGCCCTGAACCTGTACCACTCCATAACCTCCCAGTCTCACTGGAACGTACCAATGCAGAACTCCACACAAATAAACCCTGAACCTGTACCCCTCCATAACCTCCCTGTCTCACTGGAACTTACCAATGCAGAACTCCACACAAATATGCCCTGAACCTGAACCCTCCATAATCATTGTCTCACTGGTACGTACCAATGCTGTACTCCACACAAATATGCCCTGAACCTGTACCCCTCCATAAACTCACTGTCTCACTGGAACGTACCAATGCAGAACTCCACACAAACATGCCCTGAACCTGTACCCTCCATATCCTCATTGTCTCACTGGAACGTACCAATGCTGTACTCCACACAAATATGCCCTGAACATGTACCCGTCCATATTCTCCCTGTCTCAGTGGAACGTCCCACTGCAGAACTCCACACAAATATGCATTGAACCTGTAACCTCCATAACCTCCCTGTCTCACTAGAACGTACCACTGCAGAACTCCACACAAATTTGCCATGAACCTGTACCCTCCATAACCTCCCTGTCTGACTGGAAAGTACCAATGCAGAACACCACACAAATATGCCCTGAAACTGTTCCCCTCCATAACCTCCCAGTCTCACTGGAACGCACCAATGCCGAACTCCACTCAAATATGCCCTGAACCTGTACCCTGCATAACCTGCCTGTCTCACTGGAGCGTACCATTGCAGAACACCACAGAAATATGCCCTGAACCTGTACCCCTCCATAACCACCCTGTCTAACTGGAACGCACCAATGCAGAACTCCACACAAATATGCCCTGAACCTGTACCCCTCCATAACCTCCCTGTCTCTCTGGATCGTACCAATGCAGAACATCACACAAATATGCCCTGAACCTGTACCCCTCATTACCTCCCTGTCTCACTGGAAGTCCCAACGCAGAACTCCACACAAATATGCCCTGAACCTGTCCCCTCCGTAACCTGCCTGTCTCACTGGAACGTACCAATGCAGAACTCCACACAAATATACCCTGAACCTGTACCCCTCCATAACCTCCCTGTCTCACTGGAACTTACCAATGCAGAACTCCACACAAATATGCCCTGAACCTGTACCCTCCATAACCACATTGTCTCACTGGTACGTACCAATGCTGTACTCCACACAAATATGCCCTGAACCTGTACCCCTCCATAACCTCACTGTCTCACTGGAACGTAGCAATGCAGAACTCCACACAAACATGCCCTGAACCTGTACCCTCCATATCCTCATTGTCTCACTGGAACGTACCAATGCTGTACTCCACACAAATATGCCCTGAACATGTACCCGTCCATATTCTCCCTGTCTCAGTGGAACGTCCCACTGCAGAACTCCACACAAATTTGCCATGAACCTGTACCCTCCATAACCTCCCTGTCTGACTGGAAAGTACCAATACAGAACTCCACACAAATATGCCCTGAAACTGTACCCGACCGTAATCTCCCTGTCTCACAGGAACGTACCACTGCAGAACTCCACACAAATATGCCCTGAACCTGTACCCCTTCCATAACCTCCCTGTCTCACTGGAATGTACCAATGCAGAACTCCAACCAAATATGCCCTGAACCTGTATCCCTGCATAACCTCCCTGTCTCACTGGAACGTACCAATGCAGAACTACACAAAAATATGCCCTGAACCTGTACCCCTCCATAACCTCCCTGGCTCACTGGAACGCACCAATGCCGAACTCCACTCAAATATGCCCTGAACCTGTACCCTCCATAACCTCATTGTCTCACTGGAACGTACCAATGCTGTACTCCACACAAATATGCCCTGAACCTGTACCCCTCCATAACCTCCCTGTCTCACTGGAACGTACCAATGCAGAACTCCACACAAACTTGCCCTGAACCTGTACCCTCCATATCCTCATTGTCTCACTGGAACGTACCAATGCTGTACTCCACACAAATATGCATTGAACCTGTGCCCTCCATAACCTCCCTGTCTCACTGGAACGTACCACTGCAGAACTCCACACAAATTTGCCATGAACCTGTACCCTCCATAACCTCCCTGTCTGACTGGAAAGTACCAATGCAGAACTCCACACAAATATGCCCTGAAACTGTACCTGACCATAATCTCCCTGTCTCACAGGAACGTACCACTGCAGAACTCCACACAAATATGCCCTGAACCTGTACCCAGCATTACCTCCCTGTCTCACTGGAACGTACCAATGCAGAACTACACACAAATATGCCCTGAATCTGTACCCCTCCATAACCTCCCTGTCTCACTGGAACGCACCAATGCCGAACTCGACTGAAATATGCCCTGAACCTGTACCCTGCATAACCTCCCTGTCTCACTGGAAAATACCAATGCAGAACTCCACACAAATATGCCCTGAACCTGTACCCGTCCATAACCTCCCTGTCTCACTGGAACGTCCCACTGCAGAACTCAACACAAATATGCCCTGAAGCTGTACCCTCCATAACCTCCCTGTCTCACTGGAATGTACCAATGCAGAACTACACATAAATATGACCTGAACCTGTACCCCTCCATAATCTCCCTGTCTCACTGGAAGGTACCAATGCAGAACTCCACACAAATATGCCCTGAACCTGTACCCCTCCATAACCTCCCTGTCTCTCTGGATCGTACCAATGCAGAACTCCACACAAATATGCCCTGAACCTGTACCCCTCATTACCTCCCTGTCTCACTGGAACGTCCCAACGCAGAACTCCACACAAATATGCCCTGAACCTGTCCCCTCCATAACCTGCCTGTCTCACTGGAACGTACCATTGCAGAACTCCACACAAATATGCTCGGAAGCCTGTACCCCTCCATAACATCCCTGTCTCACTGGAACGTACCAATGCAGAACTACACACAAATATGCCCTGAACCTGTACCCCTCCATAACCTCCCTGTCTCACTGGAACGCACCAATGCCGAACTCCACTCAAATATGCCCTGAACCTGTACCCTGCATAACCTGCCTGTCTCACTGGAGCGTACCATTGCAGAACTACACAAAAATATGCCCTGAACCTGTACCCCTCCATAACCTCCCTGGCTCACTGGAACGCACCAATGCCGAACTCCACTCAAATATGCCCTGAACCTGTACCCTCCATAACCTCATTGTCTCACTGGAACGTACCAATGCTGTACTCCACACAAATATGCCCTGAACCTGTACCCCTCCATAACCTCCCTGTCTCACTGGAACGTACCAATGCAGAACTCCACACAAACTTGCCCTGAACCTGTACCCTCCATATCCTCATTGTCTCACTGGAACGTGCCAATGCTGTACTCCACACAAATATGCATTGAACCTGTACCCTCCATAACCTCCCTGTCTCACTGGAATGTACCAATGCAGAACTACACACAAATATGACCTGAACCTGTACCCCTCCATAATCTCCCTGTCTCACTGGAAGGTACCAATGCAGAACTCCACACAAATATGCCCTAAACCTGTACCCCTCCATAACCTCCCTGTCTCTCTGGATCGTACCAATGCAGAACTCCACACAAATATGCCCAGAACCTGTACCCCTCATTACCACCCTGTCTCACTGGAACGTCCCAACGCAGAGCTCCACACAAATATGCCCTGAACCTGTCCCCTCCATAACCTTCCTGTCTCACTGGAACGTAACATTGCAGAACTCCACACAAATATGCTCGGAAACCTGTACCCCTCCATATCCTCCCTGTCTCACTGGAACGTCCCAATGCAGAACTCCACACAAATATGCCCTGAACCTGTACCACTCCATAACCTCCCAGTCTCACTGGAATGTACCAATGCAGACCTACACACAAATATGCCCTGAACCTGTACCCCTCCACAACCTCCCTGTCTCACTAGAACGTAACAATGCAGAACTCCACACAAATATGCCCTGAACCTGTACCCCTCCATAACCTCCCTGTCTCTCTGGATCGTACCAATGCAGAACTCCACACAAATATGCCCTGAACCTGTACCCCTCATTACATCCCTGTCTCACTGGAACGTCCCAACGCAGAACTCCACACAAATATGCCCTGAACCTGTCCCCTCCATAACCTGCCTGTCTCAATGGAACGTACCATTGCAGAACACCACACAAATATGCCCTGAACCTGTACCCCTCCATAACCTCCCTGTCTCACTGGAACGTACCAATGCAGAACTCCACAGAAATATGCCCTGAACCTGTACCCCTCCATAACCTCCCTGTCTCACTGGAACGTACCAATGCAGAACTCCACACAAATATGCCCTGAACCTGTACCCCTCCATAACCTCCCTGTCTCACTGGAATGTCCCAACGCAGAACTCCACACAAATATGCCCTGAACCTGTACCACTCCATAACCTCCCAGTCTCACTGGAACGTACCAATGCAGAACTCCACACAAATAAACCCTGAACCTGTACCCCTCCATAACCTCCCTGTCTCACTGGAACTTACCAATGCAGAACTCCACACAAATATGCCCTGAACCTGAACCCTCCATAATCATTGTCTCACTGGTACGTACCAATGCTGTACTCCACACAAATATGCCCTGAACCTGTACCCCTCCATAAACTCACTGTCTCACTGGAACGTACCAATGCAGAACTCCACACAAACATGCCCTGAACCTGTACCCTCCATATCCTCATTGTCTCACTGGAACGTACCAATGCTGTACTCCACACAAATATGCCCTGAACATGTACCCGTCCATATTCTCCCTGTCTCAGTGGAACGTCCCACTGCAGAACTCCACACAAATATGCATTGAACCTGTAACCTCCATAACCTCCCTGTCTCACTAGAACGTACCACTGCAGAACTCCACACAAATTTGCCATGAACCTGTACCCTCCATAACCTCCCTGTCTGACTGGAAAGTACCAATGCAGAACACCACACAAATATGCCCTGAAACTGTTCCCGTCCATAACCTCCCAGTCTCACTGGAACGTACCAATGCAGAACTACACACAAATATGCCCTGAACCTGTACCCCTCCATAACCTCCCAGTCTCACTGGAACGCACCAATGCCGAACTCCACTCAAATATGCCCTGAACCTGTACCCTGCATAACCTGCCTGTCTCACTGGAGCGTACCATTGCAGAACACCACAGAAATATGCCCTGAACCTGTACCCCTCCATAACCACCCTGTCTAACTGGAACGCACCAATGCAGAACTCCACACAAATATGCCCTGAACCTGTACCCCTCCATAACCTCCCTGTCTCAATGGAATGTACCAATGCAGAACTCCACCCAAATATGCCCTGAACCTGTATCCCTGCATAACCTCCCTGTCTCACTGGAACGTACCAATGCAGAACTACACAAAAATATGCCCTGAACCTGTACCCCTCCATAACCTCCCTGGCTCACTGGAACGCACCAATGCCGAACTCCACTCAAATATGCCCTGAACCTGTACCCTCCATAACCTCATTGTCTCACTGGAACGTACCAATGCTGTACTCCACACAAATATGCCCTGAACCTGTACCCCTCCATAACCTCCCTGTCTCACTAGAACGTACCACTGCAGAACTCCACACAAATTTGCCATTAACCTGTACCCTCCATAACCTCCCTGTCTGACTGGAAAGTACCAATGCAGAACACCACACAAATATGCCTTGAAACTGTTCCCGTCCATAACCTCCCAGTCTCACTGGAACGTACCAATGCAGAACTACACACAAATATGCCCTGAACCTGTACCCCTCCATAACCTCCCAGTCTCACTGGAACGCACCAATGCCGAACTCCACTCAAATATGCCCTGAACCTGTACCCTGCATAACCTGCCTGTCTCACTGGAGCGTACCATTGCAGAACACCACAGAAATATGCCCTGAACCTGTACCCCTCCATAACCACCCTGTCTAACCGGAACGCACCAATGCAGAACTCCACACAAATATGCCCTGAACCTGTACCCCTCCATAACCTCCCTGTCTCACTGGAATGTACCAATGCAGAACTCCACCCAAATATGCCCTGAACCTGTATCCCTGCATAACCTCCCTGTCTCACTGGAACGTACCAATGCAGAACTACACAAAAATATGCCCTGAACCTGTACCCCTCCATAACCTCCCTGGCTCACTGGAACGCACCAATGCCGAACTCCACTCAAATATGCCCTGAACCTGTACCCTCCATAACCTCATTGTCTCACTGGAACGTACCAATGCTGTACTCCACACAAATATGCCCTGAACCTGTACCCCTCCATAACCTCCCTGTCTCACTGGAACGTACCAATGTAGAACTCCACACAAATATGCCCTGAACCTGTACCCCTCCATAACCTCCCTGTCTCACTGGAACGTACCAATGCAGAACTCCACACAAATATGCCCTGAACCTGTACCCCTCCATAACCTCCCTGTCTCACTGGAACGTCCCAACGCAGAACTCCACACAAATATGCCCTGAACCTGTACCACTCCATAACCTCCCAGTCTCACTGGAACGTACCAATGCAGAACTCCACACAAATATACCCTGAACCTGTACCCCTCCATAACCTCCCTGTCTCACTGGAACTTGCCAATGCAGAACTCCACACAAATATGCCCTGAACCTGTACCCTCTATAACCTCATTGTCTCACTGGTACGTACCAATGCTGTACTCCACACAAATATGCCCTGAACCTGTACCCCTCCATAACTTCACTGTCTCACTGGAACGTACCAATGCAGAACTCCACACAAACATGCCCTGAACCTGTACCCTCCATATCCTCATTGTCTCACTGGAACGTAGCAATGCTGTACTCCACACAAATATGCCCTGAACATGTACCCATCCATATTCTCCCTGTCTCAGTGGAACGTCCCACTGCAGAACTCCACACAAATATGCATTGAACCTGTACCCTCCATAACCTCCCTGTCTCACTAGAACGTAAAACTGCAGAACTCCACACAAATTTGCCATGAACCTGTACCCTCCATAACCTCCCTGTCTGACTGGAAAGTACCAATGCAGAACTCCACACAAATATGCCCTGAAACTGTACCCGACCATAATCTCCCTGTCTCACAGGAACGTACCACTGCAGAACTCCACACAAATATGCCCTGAACCTGTACCCTGCATAACCTCCCTGTCTCACTGGAACGTACCAATGCAGAACTACACACAAATATGCCCTGAACCTGTACCCCTCCATAACCTCCCTGTCTCACTGGAACGCACCAATGCCGAACTCCACTCAAATATGCCCTGAACCTGTACCCTGCATAACATCCCTGTCTCAAAGGAAAGTACCATTGCAGAACACCACACAAATGTGCCCTGAACCTGTACCCCTCCATAACCACCCTGTCTCACTGGAACGTACCAATACAGAACACCACACAAATATGCCCTGAAACTGTTCCCGTCCATAACCTCCCAGACTCACTGGAACGTACCACTGCAGAACTCCACACAAATATGCCCTGAACCTGTACCATGCATAACCTCCCTGTCTCACTGGAACGTACCAATGCAGAACTACACTCAAATATGCCCTGAACCTGTACCCTGCATAACCTGCCTGTCTCACTGGAGCGTACCATTGCAGAACACCACAGAAATATGCCCTGAACCTGTGCCCCTCCATAACCACCCTGTCTAACTGGAACGCACCAATGCAGAACTCCACACAAATATGCCCTGAACCTGTACCCCTCCATAACCTCCCTGTCTCACTGGAATGTACCAATGCAGAACTCCACCCAAATATGCCCTGAACCTGTATCCCTGCATAACCTCCCTGTCTCACTGGAACGTACCAATGCAGAACTACACAAAAATATGCCCTGAACCTGTACCCCTCCATAACCTCCCTGGCTCACTGGAACACACCAATGCCGAACTCCACTCAAATATGCCCTGAACCTGTACCCTCCATAACCTCATAGTCTCACTGGAACGTACCAATGCTGTACTCCACACAAATATGCCCTGAACCTGTACCCCTCCATAACCTCCCTGTCTCACTGGAACGTACCAATGCAGAACTCCACACAAACTTGCCCTGAACCTGTACCCTCCATATCCTCATTGTCTCACTGGAACGTACCAATGCTGTACTCCACACAAATATGCATTGAACCTGTACCCTCCATAACCTCCCTGTCTCACTGGAACGTACCACTGCAGAACTCCACACAAATTTACCATGAACCTGTACCCTCCATAACCTCCCTGTCTGACTGGAAAGTACCAATGCAGAACTCCACACAAATATGCCCTGAAACTGTACCTGACCATAATCTCCCTGTCTCACAGGAACGTACCACTGCAGAACTCCACACAAATATGCCCTGAACCTGTACCCTGCATAACCTCCCTGTCTCACTGGAACGTACCAATGGAGAAGTACACACAAATATGCCCTGAACCTGTACCCGTCCATAACCTCCCTGTCTCACTGGAACGCACCAATGCCGAACTCCACACAAATATGCCCTGAAGCTGTACCCTCCATAACCTCCCTGTCTCACTGGAATGTACCAATGCAGAACTACACACAAATATGCCCTGAACCTGTACCCCTCCATAATCTCCCTGTCTCACTGGAAGGTACCAATGCAGAACTCCACACAAATATGCCCTGAACCTGGACCCTCCATAACCACATTGTCTCACTGGTACGTACCAATGCAGAACTACACACAAATATGCCCTGAACCTGTACCCCTCCATAACCTCCCTGTCTCTCTGGATCGTACCAATGCAGAACATCACACAAATATGCCCTGAACCTGTACCCCTCATTACCTCCCTGTCTCACTGGAACGTCCCAACGCAGAACTCCACACAAATATGCCCTGAACCTGTCCCCTCCGTAACCTGCCTGTCTCACTGGAACGTACCAATGCAGAACTCCACACAAATATACCCTGAACCTGTACCCCTCCATAACCTCCCTGTCTCACTGGAATTTACCAATGCAGAACTCCACACAAATATGCCCTGAACCTGGACCCTCCATAACCACATTGTCTCACTGGTACGTACCAATGCTGTACTCCACACAAATATGCCCTGAATCTGTACCCCTCCATAACCTCACTGTCTCACTGGAACGTACCAATGCAGAACTCCACACAAACATGCCCTGAACCTGTACCCTCCATATCCTCATTGTCTCACTGGAACGTACCAATGCTGTACTCCACACAAATATGCCCTGAACATGTACCCGTCCATATTCTCCCTGTCTCAGTGGAACGTCCCACTGCAGAACTCCACACAAATTTGCCATGAACCTGTACCCTCCATAACCTCCCTGTCTGACTGGAAAGTACCAATGCAGAACTCCACACAAATATGCCCTGAAACTGTACCCGACCATAATCTCCCTGTCTCACAGGAACGTACCACTGCAGAACTCCACACAAATATGCCCTGAACCTGTACCCCTCCATAACCTCCCTGTCTCACTGGAATGTACCAATGCAGAACTCCACCCAAATATGCCCTGAACCTGTATCCCTGCATAACCTCCCTGTCTCACTGGAACGTACCAATGCAGAACTCCACACAAATATACCCTGAACCTGTACCCCTCCATAACCTCCCTGTCTCACTGGAACTTACCAATGCAGAACTCCACACAAATATGCCCTGAACCTGGACCCTCCATAACCACATTGTCTCACTGGTACGTACCAATGCTGTACTCCACACAAATATGCCCTGAATCTGTACCCCTCCATAACCTCACTGTCTCACTGGAACGTACCAATGCAGAACTCCACACAAACATGCCCTGAACCTGTACCCTCCATATCCTCATTGTCTCACTGGAACGTACCAATGCTGTACTCCACACAAATATGCCCTGAACATGTACCCGTCCATATTCTCCCTGTCTCAGTGGAACGTCCCACTGCAGAACTCCACACAAATTTGCCATGAACCTGTACCCTCCATAACCTCCCTGTCTGACTGGAAAGTACCAATGCAGAACTCCACACAAATATGCCCTGAAACTGTACCCGACCATAATCTCCCTGTCTCACAGGAACGTACCACTGCAGAACTCCACACAAATATGCCCTGAACCTGTACCCCTCCATAACCTCCCTGTCTCACTGGAATGTACCAATGCAGAACTCCACCCAAATATGCCCTGAACCTGTATCCCTGCATAACCTCCCTGTCTCACTGGAACGTACCAATGCAGAACTACACAAAAATATGCCCTGAACCTGTACCCCTCCATAACCTCCCTGGCTCACTGGAACGCACCAATGCCGAACTCCACTCAAATATGCCCTGAACCTGTACCCTCCATAACCTCATTGTCTCACTGGAACGTACCAATGCTGTACTCCACACAAATATGCCCTGAACCTGTACCCCTCCATAACCTCCTTGTCTCACTGGAACGAACCAATGCAGAACTCCACACAAACTTGCCCTGAACCTGTACCCTCCATATCCTCATTGTCTCACTGGAACGTACCAATGCTGTACTCCACACAAATATGCATTGAACCTGTACCCTCCATAACCTCCCTGTCTCACTGGAACGTACCACTGCAGAACTCCACACAAATTTGCCATGAACCTGTACCCCTCCATAACCTCCCTGTCTGACTGGAAAGTACCAATGCAGAACTCCACACAAATATGCCCTGAAACTGTACCTGACCATAATCTCCCTGTCTCACAGGAACGTACCACTGCAGAACTCCACACAAATATGCCCTGAACCTGTACCCTGCAAAACCTCCCTGTCTCACTGGAACGTACCAATGCAGAACTACACACAAATATGCCCTGAACCTGTACCCCTCCATAACCTCCCTGTCTCACTGGAACGCACCAATGCCGAACTCGACTGAAATATGCCCTGAACCTGTACCCTGCATAACCTCCCTGTCTCACTGGAAAGTACCAATGCAGAACTCCACACAAATATGCCCTGAACCTGTACCCGTCCATAACCTCCCTGTCTCACTGGAACGTCCCACTGCAGAACTCAACACAAATATGCCTTGAAGCTGTACCCTCCATAACCTCCCTGTCTCACTGGAATGTACCAATGCAGAACTACACACAAATATGACCTGAACCTGTACCCCTCCATAATCTCCCTGTCTCACTGGAAGATACCAATGCAGAACTCCACACAAATATGCCCTGAACCTGTACCCCTCCATAACCTCCCTTTCTCTCTGGATCGTACCAATGCAGAACACCACACAAATATGCCCTGAACCTCTACCCCTCATTACCTCCCTGTCTCACTGGAACGTCCCAACGCAGAACTCCACACAAATATGCCCTGAACCTGTCCCCTCCATAACCTGCCTGTCTCACTGGAACGTACCACTGCGGAACTCCACACAAATATGCCCTGAACCTGTACCATGCATAACCTCCCTGTCTCACTGGAACGTACCAATGCAGAACTACACAAAAAATATGCCCTGAACCTGTACCCCTCCATAACCTCCCAGTCTCACTGGAACGCACCAATGCCGAACTCCACTCAAATATGCCCTGAACCTGTACCCTGCATAACCTGCCTGTCTCACTGGAGCGTACCATTGCAGAACACCACAGAAATATGCCCTGAACCTGTACCCCTCCATAACCACCCTGTCTAACTGGAACGCACCAATGCAGAACTCCACACAAATATGCCCTGAACCTGTACCCCTCCATAACCTCCCTGTCTCACTGGAATGTACCAATGCAGAACTCCACCCAAATATGCCCTGAACCTGTATCCCTGCATAACCTCCCTGTCTCACTGGAACGTACCAATGCAGAACTACACAAAAATATGCCCTGAACCTGTACCCCTCCATAACCTCCCTGGCTCACTGGAACACACCAATGCCGAACTCCACTCAAATATGCCCTGAACCTGTACCCTCCATAACCTCATAGTCTCACTGGAACGTACCAATGCTGTACTCCACACAAATATGCCCTGAACCTGTACCCCTCCATAACCTCCCTGTCTCACTGGAACGTACCAATGCAGAACTCCACACAAACTTGCCCTGAACCTGTACCCTCCATATCCTCATTGTCTCACTGGAACGTACCAATGCTGTACTCCACACAAATATGCATTGAACCTGTACCCTCCATAACCTCCCTGTCTCACTGGAACGTACCACTGCAGAACTCCACACAAATTTACCATGAACCTGTACCCTCCATAACCTCCCTGTCTGACTGGAAAGTACCAATGCAGAACTCCACACAAATATGCCCTGAAACTGTACCTGACCATAATCTCCCTGTCTCACAGGAACGTACCACTGCAGAACTCCACACAAATATGCCCTGAACCTGTACCCTGCATAACCTCCCTGTCTCACTGGAACGTACCAATGGAGAAGTACACACAAATATGCCCTGAACCTGTACCCGTCCATAACCTCCCTGTCTCACTGGAACGCACCAATGCCGAACTCCACACAAATATGCCCTGAAGCTGTACCCTCCATAACCTCCCTGTCTCACTGGAATGTACCAATGCAGAACTACACACAAATATGCCCTGAACCTGTACCCCTCCATAATCTCCCTGTCTCACTGGAAGGTACCAATGCAGAACTCCACACAAATATGCCCTGAACCTGTACCCCTCCATAACCTCCCTGTCTCTCTGGATCGTACCAATGCAGAACATCACACAAATATGCCCTGAACCTGTACCCCTCATTACCTCCCTGTCTCACTGGAACGTCCCAACGCAGAACTCCACACAAATATGCCCTGAACCTGTCCCCTCCGTAACCTGCCTGTCTCACTGGAACGTACCAATGCAGAACTCCACACAAATATACCCTGAACCTGTACCCCTCCATAACCTCCCTGTCTCACTGGAACTTACCAATGCAGAACTCCACACAAATATGCCCTGAACCTGGACCCTCCATAACCACATTGTCTCACTGGTACGTACCAATGCTGTACTCCACACAAATATGCCCTGAATCTGTACCCCTCCATAACCTCACTGTCTCACTGGAACGTACCAATGCAGAACTCCACACAAACATGCCCTGAACCTGTACCCTCCATATCCTCATTGTCTCACTGGAACGTACCAATGCTGTACTCCACACAAATATGCCCTGAACATGTACCCGTCCATATTCTCCCTGTCTCAGTGGAACGTCCCACTGCAGAACTCCACACAAATTTGCCATGAACCTGTACCCTCCATAACCTCCCTGTCTGACTGGAAAGTACCAATGCAGAACTCCACACAAATATGCCCTGAAACTGTACCCGACCATAATCTCCCTGTCTCACAGGAACGTACCACTGCAGAACTCCACACAAATATGCCCTGAACCTGTACCCCTCCATAACCTCCCTGTCTCACTGGAATGTACCAATGCAGAACTCCACCCAAATATGCCCTGAACCTGTATCCCTGCATAACCTCCCTGTCTCACTGGAACGTACCAATGCAGAACTACACAAAAATATGCCCTGAACCTGTACCCCTCCAAAACCTCCCTGGCTCACTGGAACGCACCAATGCCGAACTCCACTCAAATATGCCCTGAACCTGTACCCTCCATAACCTCATTGTCTCACTGGAACGTACCAATGCTGTACTCCACACAAATATGCCCTGAACCTGTACCCCTCCATAACCTCCTTGTCTCACTGGAACGAACCAATGCAGAACTCCACACAAACTTGCCCTGAACCTGTACCCTCCATATCCTCATTGTCTCACTGGAACGTACCAATGCTGTACTCCACACAAATATGCATTGAACCTGTACCCTCCATAACCTCTCTGTCTCACTGGAACGTACCACTGCAGAACTCCACACAAATTTGCCATGAACCTGTACCCCTCCATAACCTCCCTGTCTGACTGGAAAGTACCAATGCAGAACTCCACACAAATATGCCCTGAAACTGTACCTGACCATAATCTCCCTGTCTCACTGGAACGTACCAATGCTGTACTCCACACAAATATGCATTGAACCTGTACCCTCCATAACCTCCCTGTCTCACTGGAACGTACCACTGCAGAACTCCACACAAATTTGCCATGAACCTGTACCCCTCCATAACCTCCCTGTCTGACTGGAAAGTACCAATGCAGAACTCCACACAAATATGCCCTGAAACTGTACCTGACCATAATCTCCCTGTCTCACAGGAACGTACCACTGCAGAACTCCACACAAATATGCCCTGAACCTGTACCCTGCAAAACCTCCCTGTCTCACTGGAACGTACCAATGCAGAACTACACACAAATATGCCCTGAACCTGTACCCCTCCATAACCTCCCTGTCTCACTGGAACGCACCAATGCCGAACTCGACTGAAATATGCCCTGAACCTGTACCCTGCATAACCTCCCTGTCTCACTGGAAAGTACCAATGCAGAACTCCACACAAATATGCCCTGAACCTGTACCCGTCCATAACCTCCCTGTCTCACTGGAACGTCCCACTGCAGAACTCAACACAAATATGCCTTGAAGCTGTACCCTCCATAACCTCCCTGTCTCACTGGAATGTACCAATGCAGAACTACACACAAATATGACCTGAACCTGTACCCCTCCATAATCTCCCTGTCTCACTGGAAGATACCAATGCAGAACTCCACACAAATATGCCCTGAACCTGTACCCCTCCATAACCTCCCTTTCTCTCTGGATCGTACCAATGCAGAACACCACACAAATATGCCCTGAACCTCTACCCCTCATTACCTCCCTGTCTCACTGGAACGTCCCAACGCAGAACTCCACACAAATATGCCCTGAACCTGTCCCCTCCATAACCTGCCTGTCTCACTGGAACGTACCACTGCAGAACTCCACACAAATATGCCCTGAACCTGTACCATGCATAACCTCCCTGTCTCACTGGAACGTACCAATGCAGAACTACACAAAAAATATGCCCTGAACCTGTACCCCTCCATAACCTCCCAGTCTCACTGGAACGCACCAATGCCGAACTCCACTCAAATATGCCCTGAACCTGTACCCTGCATAACCTGCCTGTCTCACTGGAGCGTACCATTGCAGAACACCACAGAAATATGCCCTGAACCTGTACCCCTCCATAACCACCCTGTCTAACTGGAACGCACCAATGCAGAACTCCACACAAATATGCCCTGAACCTGTACCCCTCCATAACCTCCCTGTCTCACTGGAATGTACCAATGCAGAACTCCACCCAAATATGCCCTGAACCTGTATCCCTGCATAACCTCCCTGTCTCACTGGAACGTACCAATGCAGAACTACACAAAAATATGCCCTGAACCTGTACCCCTCCATAACCTCCCTGGCTCACTGGAACACACCAATGCCGAACTCCACTCAAATATGCCCTGAACCTGTACCCTCCATAACCTCATAGTCTCACTGGAACGTACCAATGCTGTACTCCACACAAATATGCCCTGAACCTGTACCCCTCCATAACCTCCCTGTCTCACTGGAACGTACCAATGCAGAACTCCACACAAACTTGCCCTGAACCTGTACCCTCCATATCCTCATTGTCTCACTGGAACGTACCAATGCTGTACTCCACACAAATATGCATTGAACCTGTACCCTCCATAACCTCCCTGTCTCACTGGAACGTACCACTGCAGAACTCCACACAAATTTACCATGAACCTGTACCCTCCATAACCTCCCTGTCTGACTGGAAAGTACCAATGCAGAACTCCACACAAATATGCCCTGAAACTGTACCTGACCATAATCTCCCTGTCTCACAGGAACGTACCACTGCAGAACTCCACACAAATATGCCCTGAACCTGTACCCTGCATAACCTCCCTGTCTCACTGGAACGTACCAATGGAGAAGTACACACAAATATGCCCTGAACCTGTACCCGTCCATAACCTCCCTGTCTCACTGGAACGCACCAATGCCGAACTCCACACAAATATGCCCTGAAGCTGTACCCTCCATAACCTCCCTGTCTCACTGGAATGTACCAATGCAGAACTACACACAAATATGCCCTGAACCTGTACCCCTCCATAATCTCCCTGTCTCACTGGAAGGTACCAATGCAGAACTCCACACAAATATGCCCTGAACCTGTACCCCTCCATAACCTCCCTGTCTCTCTGGATCGTACCAATGCAGAACATCACACAAATATGCCCTGAACCTGTACCCCTCATTACCTCCCTGTCTCACTGGAACGTCCCAACGCAGAACTCCACACAAATATGCCCTGAACCTGTCCCCTCCGTAACCTGCCTGTCTCACTGGAACGTACCAATGCAGAACTCCACACAAATATACCCTGAACCTGTACCCCTCCATAACCTCCCTGTCTCACTGGAACTTACCAATGCAGAACTCCACACAAATATGCCCTGAACCTGGACCCTCCATAACCACATTGTCTCACTGGTACGTACCAATGCTGTACTCCACACAAATATGCCCTGAATCTGTACCCCTCCATAACCTCACTGTCTCACTGGAACGTACCAATGCAGAACTCCACACAAACATGCCCTGAACCTGTACCCTCCATATCCTCATTGTCTCACTGGAACGTACCAATGCTGTACTCCACACAAATATGCCCTGAACATGTACCCGTCCATATTCTCCCTGTCTCAGTGGAACGTCCCACTGCAGAACTCCACACAAATTTGCCATGAACCTGTACCCTCCATAACCTCCCTGTCTGACTGGAAAGTACCAATGCAGAACTCCACACAAATATGCCCTGAAACTGTACCCGACCATAATCTCCCTGTCTCACAGGAACGTACCACTGCAGAACTCCACACAAATATGCCCTGAACCTGTACCCCTCCATAACCTCCCTGTCTCACTGGAATGTACCAATGCAGAACTCCACCCAAATATGCCCTGAACCTGTATCCCTGCATAACCTCCCTGTCTCACTGGAACGTACCAATGCAGAACTACACAAAAATATGCCCTGAACCTGTACCCCTCCAAAACCTCCCTGGCTCACTGGAACGCACCAATGCCGAACTCCACTCAAATATGCCCTGAACCTGTACCCTCCATAACCTCATTGTCTCACTGGAACGTACCAATGCTGTACTCCACACAAATATGCCCTGAACCTGTACCCCTCCATAACCTCCTTGTCTCACTGGAACGAACCAATGCAGAACTCCACACAAACTTGCCCTGAACCTGTACCCTCCATATCCTCATTGTCTCACTGGAACGTACCAATGCTGTACTCCACACAAATATGCATTGAACCTGTACCCTCCATAACCTCTCTGTCTCACTGGAACGTACCACTGCAGAACTCCACACAAATTTGCCATGAACCTGTACCCCTCCATAACCTCCCTGTCTGACTGGAAAGTACCAATGCAGAACTCCACACAAATATGCCCTGAAACTGTACCTGACCATAATCTCCCTGTCTCACTGGAACGTACCAATGCTGTACTCCACACAAATATGCATTGAACCTGTACCCTCCATAACCTCCCTGTCTCACTGGAACGTACCACTGCAGAACTCCACACAAATTTGCCATGAACCTGTACCCCTCCATAACCTCCCTGTCTGACTGGAAAGTACCAATGCAGAACTCCACACAAATATGCCCTGAAACTGTACCTGACCATAATCTCCCTGTCTCACAGGAACGTACCACTGCAGAACTCCACACAAATATGCCCTGAACCTGTACCCTGCAAAACCTCCCTGTCTCACTGGAACGTACCAATGCAGAACTACACACAAATATGCCCTGAACCTGTACCCCTCCATAACCTCCCTGTCTCACTGGAACGCACCAATGCCGAACTCGACTGAAATATGCCCTGAACCTGTACCCTGCATAACCTCCCTGTCTCACTGGAAAGTACCAATGCAGAACTCCACACAAATATGCCCTGAACCTGTACCCGTCCATAACCTCCCTGTCTCACTGGAACGTCCCACTGCAGAACTCAACACAAATATGCCTTGAAGCTGTACCCTCCATAACCTCCCTGTCTCACTGGAATGTACCAATGCAGAACTACACACAAATATGACCTGAACCTGTACCCCTCCATAATCTCCCTGTCTCACTGGAAGATACCAATGCAGAACTCCACACAAATATGCCCTGAACCTGTACCCCTCCATAACCTCCCTTTCTCTCTGGATCGTACCAATGCAGAACACCACACAAATATGCCCTGAACCTCTACCCCTCATTACCTCCCTGTCTCACTGGAACGTCCCAACGCAGAACTCCACACAAATATGCCCTGAACCTGTCCCCTCCATAACCTGCCTGTCTCACTGGAACGTACCACTGCAGAACTCCACACAAATATGCCCTGAACCTGTACCATGCATAACCTCCCTGTCTCACTGGAACGTACCAATGCAGAACTACACAAAAAATATGCCCTGAACCTGTACCCCTCCATAACCTCCCAGTCTCACTGGAACGCACCAATGCCGAACTCCACTCAAATATGCCCTGAACCTGTACCCTGCATAACCTGCCTGTCTCACTGGAGCGTACCATTGCAGAACACCACAGAAATATGCCCTGAACCTGTACCCCTCCATAACCACCCTGTCTAACTGGAACGCACCAATGCAGAACTCCACACAAATATGCCCTGAACCTGTACCCCTCCATAACCTCCCTGTCTCACTGGAATGTACCAATGCAGAACTCCACCCAAATATGCCCTGAACCTGTATCCCTGCATAACCTCCCTGTCTCACTGGAACGTACCAATGCAGAACTACACAAAAATATGCCCTGAACCTGTACCCCTCCATAACCTCCCTGGCTCACTGGAACACACCAATGCCGAACTCCACTCAAATATGCCCTGAACCTGTACCCTCCATAACCTCATAGTCTCACTGGAACGTACCAATGCTGTACTCCACACAAATATGCCCTGAACCTGTACCCCTCCATAACCTCCCTGTCTCACTGGAACGTACCAATGCAGAACTCCACACAAACTTGCCCTGAACCTGTACCCTCCATATCCTCATTGTCTCACTGGAACGTACCAATGCTGTACTCCACACAAATATGCATTGAACCTGTACCCTCCATAACCTCCCTGTCTCACTGGAACGTACCACTGCAGAACTCCACACAAATTTACCATGAACCTGTACCCTCCATAACCTCCCTGTCTGACTGGAAAGTACCAATGCAGAACTCCACACAAATATGCCCTGAAACTGTACCTGACCATAATCTCCCTGTCTCACAGGAACGTACCACTGCAGAACTCCACACAAATATGCCCTGAACCTGTACCCTGCATAACCTCCCTGTCTCACTGGAACGTACCAATGGAGAAGTACACACAAATATGCCCTGAACCTGTACCCGTCCATAACCTCCCTGTCTCACTGGAACGCACCAATGCCGAACTCCACACAAATATGCCCTGAAGCTGTACCCTCCATAACCTCCCTGTCTCACTGGAATGTACCAATGCAGAACTACACACAAATATGCCCTGAACCTGTACCCCTCCATAATCTCCCTGTCTCACTGGAAGGTACCAATGCAGAACTCCACACAAATATGCCCTGAACCTGTACCCCTCCATAACCTCCCTGTCTCTCTGGATCGTACCAATGCAGAACATCACACAAATATGCCCTGAACCTGTACCCCTCATTACCTCCCTGTCTCACTGGAACGTCCCAACGCAGAACTCCACACAAATATGCCCTGAACCTGTCCCCTCCGTAACCTGCCTGTCTCACTGGAACGTACCAATGCAGAACTCCACACAAATATACCCTGAACCTGTACCCCTCCATAACCTCCCTGTCTCACTGGAACTTACCAATGCAGAACTCCACACAAATATGCCCTGAACCTGGACCCTCCATAACCACATTGTCTCACTGGTACGTACCAATGCTGTACTCCACACAAATATGCCCTGAATCTGTACCCCTCCATAACCTCACTGTCTCACTGGAACGTACCAATGCAGAACTCCACACAAACATGCCCTGAACCTGTACCCTCCATATCCTCATTGTCTCACTGGAACGTACCAATGCTGTACTCCACACAAATATGCCCTGAACATGTACCCGTCCATATTCTCCCTGTCTCAGTGGAACGTCCCACTGCAGAACTCCACACAAATTTGCCATGAACCTGTACCCTCCATAACCTCCCTGTCTGACTGGAAAGTACCAATGCAGAACTCCACACAAATATGCCCTGAAACTGTACCCGACCATAATCTCCCTGTCTCACAGGAACGTACCACTGCAGAACTCCACACAAATATGCCCTGAACCTGTACCCCTCCATAACCTCCCTGTCTCACTGGAATGTACCAATGCAGAACTCCACCCAAATATGCCCTGAACCTGTATCCCTGCATAACCTCCCTGTCTCACTGGAACGTACCAATGCAGAACTACACAAAAATATGCCCTGAACCTGTACCCCTCCAAAACCTCCCTGGCTCACTGGAACGCACCAATGCCGAACTCCACTCAAATATGCCCTGAACCTGTACCCTCCATAACCTCATTGTCTCACTGGAACGTACCAATGCTGTACTCCACACAAATATGCCCTGAACCTGTACCCCTCCATAACCTCCTTGTCTCACTGGAACGAACCAATGCAGAACTCCACACAAACTTGCCCTGAACCTGTACCCTCCATATCCTCATTGTCTCACTGGAACGTACCAATGCTGTACTCCACACAAATATGCATTGAACCTGTACCCTCCATAACCTCTCTGTCTCACTGGAACGTACCACTGCAGAACTCCACACAAATTTGCCATGAACCTGTACCCCTCCATAACCTCCCTGTCTGACTGGAAAGTACCAATGCAGAACTCCACACAAATATGCCCTGAAACTGTACCTGACCATAATCTCCCTGTCTCACAGGAACGTACCACTGCAGAACTCCACACAAATATGCCCTGAACCTGTACCCTGCAAAACCTCCCTGTCTCACTGGAACGTACCAATGCAGAACTACACACAAATATGCCCTGAACCTGTACCCCTCCATAACCTCCCTGTCTCACTGGAACGCACCAATGCCGAACTCGACTGAAATATGCCCTGAACCTGTACCCTGCATAACCTCCCTGTCTCACTGGAAAGTACCAATGCAGAACTCCACACAAATATGCCCTGAACCTGTACCCGTCCATAACCTCCCTGTCTCACTGGAACGTCCCACTGCAGAACTCAACACAAATATGCCCTGAAGCTGTACCCTCCATAACCTCCCTGTCTCACTGGAATGTACCAATGCAGAACTACACACAAATATGACCTGAACCTGTACCCCTCCATAATCTCCCTGTCTCACTGGAAGGTACCAATGCAGAACTCCACACAAATATGCCCTGAACCTGTACCCCTCCATAACCTCCCTTTCTCTCTGGATCGTACCAATGCAGAACTCCACACAAATATGCCCTGAACCTCTACCCCTCATTACCTCCCTGTCTCACTGGAACGTCCCAACGCAGAACTCCACACAAATATGCCCTGAACCTGTCCCCTCCATAACCTGCCTGTCTCACTGGAACGTACCACTGCAGAACTCCACACAAATATGCCCTGAACCTGTACCATGCATAACCTCCCTGTCTCACTGGAACGTACCAATGCAGAACTACACAAAAAATATGCCCTGAACCTGTACCCCTCCATAACCTCCCAGTCTCACTGGAACGCACCAATGCCGAACTCCACTCAAATATGCCCTGAACCTGTACCCTGCATAACCTGCCTGTCTCACTGGAGCGTACCATTGCAGAACACCACAGAAATATGCCCTGAACCTGTACCCCTCCATAACCACCCTGTCTAACTGGAACGCACCAATGCAGAACTCCACACAAATATGCCCTGAACCTGTACCCCTCCATAACCTCCCTGTCTCACTGGAATGTACCAATGCAGAACTCCACCCAAATATGCCCTGAACCTGTATCCCTGCATAACCTCCCTGTCTCACTGGAACGTACCAATGCAGAACTACACAAAAATATGCCCTGAACCTGTACCCCTCCATAACCTCCCTGGCACACTGGAACACACCAATGCCGAACTCCACTCAAATATGCCCTGAACATGTACCCTCCATAACCTCCCTGTCTCACTGGAATGTACCAATGCAGAACTACACACAAATATGCCCTGAACCTGTACCCCTCCATAATCTCCCTGTCTCACTGGAAGGTACCAATGCAGAACTCCACACAAATATGCCCTGAACCTGTACCCCTCCATAACCTCCCTGTCTCTCTGGATCGTACCAATGCAGAACATCACACAAATATGCCCTGAACCTGTACCCCTCATTACCTCCCTGTCTCACTGGAACGTCCCAACGCAGAACTCCACACAAATATGCCCTGAACCTGTCCCCTCCGTAACCTGCCTGTCTCACTGGAACGTACCAATGCTGTACTCCACACAAATATGCCCTGAACCTGTACCCCTCCATAACCTCACTGTCTCACTGGAACGTACCAATGCAGAACTCCACACAAACATGCCCTGAACCTGTACCCTCCATATCCTCATTGTCTCACTGGAACGTACCAATGCTGTACTCCACACAAATATGCCCTGAACATGTACCCGTCCATATTCTCCCTGTCTCAGTGGAACGTCCCACTGCAGAACTCCACACAAATTTGTCATGAACCTGTACCCTCCATAACCTCCCTGTCTGACTGGAAAGTACCAATGCAGAACTCCACACAAATATGCCCTGAAACTGTACCCGACCATAATCTCCCTGTCTCACAGGAACGTACCACTGCAGAACTCCACACAAATATGCCCTGAACCTGTACCCCTCCATAACCTCCGTCTCACTGGAATGTACCAATGCAGAACTCCACCCAAATATGCCCTGAACCTGTATCCCTGCATAACCTCCCTGTCTCACTGGAACGGACCAATGCAGAACTACACAAAAATATGCCCTGAACCTGTACCCCTCCATAACCTCCCTGGCTCACTGGAACGCACCAATGCCGAACTCCACTCAAATATGCCCTGAACCTGTACCCTCCATAACCTCATTGTCTCACTGGAACGTACCAATGCTGTACTCCACACAAATATGCCCTGAACCTGTACCCCTCCATAACCTCCCTGTCTCACTGGAACGTACCAATGCAGAACTCCACACAAACTTGCCCTGAACCTGTACCCTCCATATCCTCATTGTCTCACTGGAACGTACCAATGCTGTACTCCACACAAATATGCATTGAACCTGTACCCTCCATAACCTCCCTGTCTCACTGGAACGTACCACTGCAGAACTCCACACAAATTTGCCATGAACCTGTACCCTCCATAACCTCCCTGTCTGACTGGAAAGTACCAATGCAGAACTCCACACAAATATGCCCTGAAACTGTACCTGACCATAATCTCCCTGTCTCACAGGAACGTACCACTGCAGAACTCCACACAAATATGCCCTGAACCTGTCCCCTCCATAACCTGCCTGTCTCACTGGAATGTACCAATGCAGAACTACACACAAATATGACCTGAACCTGTACCCCTCCATAATCTCCCTGTCTCACTGGAAGGTACCAATGCAGAACTCCACACAAATATGCCCTGAACCTGTACCCCTCCATAACCTCCCTTTCTCTCTGGATCGTACCAATGCAGAACTCCACACAAATATGCCCTGAACCTGAACCCCTCATTACCTCCCTGTCTCACTGAACGTCCCAACGCAGAACTCCACACAAATATGCCCTGAACCTGTCCCCTCCATAACCTGCCTGTCTCACTGGAACGTACCATTGCAGAACTCCACACAAATATGCTCGGAAACCTGTACCCCTCCATAACCTCCCTGTCTCACTGGAACGTACCAATGCAGAACTACACACAAATATGCCCTGAACCTGTACCCCTCCATAACCTCCCTGTCTCACTGGAACGCACCAATGCCGAACTCCACTCAAATATGCCCTGAACCTGTACCCTGCATAACCTGCCTGTCTCACTGGAGCGTACCATTGCAGAACACCACAGAAATATGCCCTGAACCTGTACCCCTCCATAACCACCCTGTCTAACTGGAATGTACCAATGCAGAACTCCACCCAAATATGCCCTGAACCTGTATCCCTGCATAACCTCCCTGTCTCACTGGAACGTACCAATGCAGAACTACACAAAAATATGCCCTGAACCTGTACCCCTCCATAACCTCCCTGGCTCACTGGAATGTACCAATGCAGAACTCCACCCAAATATGCCCTGAACCTGTATCCCTGCATAACCTCCCTGTCTCACTGGAACGTACCAATGCAGAACTACACACAAATATGCCCTGAACCTGTACCCCTCCATAACCTCCCTGTCTCACTGGAACGTCCCAACGCAGAACTCCACACAAATATGCCCTGAACCTGTACCACTCCATAACCTCCCAGTCTCACTGGAACGTACCAATGCAGAACTCCAAACAAATATACCCTAAACCTGTACCCCTCCATAACCTCCCTGTCTCACTGGAACTTACCAATGCAGAACTCCACACAAATATGCCCTGAACCTGTACCCTCCATAACCTCATTGTCTCACTGGTACGTACCAATGCTGTACTCCACACAAATATGCCCTGAACCTGTACCCCTCCATAAACTCACTGTCTCACTGGAACGTACCAATGCAGAACTCCACACAAACATGCCCTGAACCTGTACCCTCCATATCCTCATTGTCTCACTGGAACGTACCAATGCTGTACTCCACACAAATATGCCCTGAACATGTACCCGTCCATATTCTCCCTGTCTCAGTGGAACGTCCCACTGCAGAACTCCACACAAATATGCATTGAACCTGTACCCTCCATAACCTCCCTGTCTCACTAGAACGTACCACTGCAGAACTCCACACAAATTTGCCATGAACCTGTACCCTCCATAACCTCCCTGTCTGACTGGAAAGTACCAATGCAGAACTCCACACAAATATGCCCTGAAACTGTACCCGACCATAATCTCCCTGTCTCACAGGAACGTACCACTGCAGAACTCCACACAAATATGCCCTGAACCTGTACCCTGCATAACCTCCCTGTCTCACTGGAACGTACCAATGCAGAACTACACACAAATATGCCCTGAACCTGTACCCCTCCATAACCTCCCTGTCTCACTGGAACGCACCAATGCCGAACTCCACTCAAATATGCCCTGAACCTGTACCCTGCATAACATCCCTGTCTCACTGGACCGTACCATTGCAGAACACCACACAAATGTGCCCTGAACCTGTACCCCTCCATAACCACCCTGTCTCACTGGAACGTACCAATGCAGAACACCACACAAATATGCCCTGAAACTCTTCCCGTCCATAACCTCCCAGTCTCACTGGAACATACCAATGCAGAACTACACACAAATATGCCCTGAACCTGTACCCCTCCATAACCTCCCAGTATCACTGGAACGCACCAATGCCGAACTCCACTCAAATATGCCCTGAACCTGTACCCTGCATAACCTGCCTGTCTCACTGGAGCGTACCATTGCAGAACACCACAGAAATATGCCCTGAACCTGTACCCCTCCATAACCACCCTGTCTAACTGGAACGCACCAATGCAGAACTCCACACAAATATGCCCTGAACCTGTACCCCTCCATAAGCTCCCTGTCTCACTGGAATTTACCAATGCAGAACATCACACAAATATGCCCTGAACCTGTACCCCTCATTACCTCCCTGTCTCACTGGAACGTCCCAACGCAGAACTCCACACAAATATGCCCTGAACCTGTCCCCTCCGTAACCTGCCTGTCTCACTGGAACGTACCAATGCTGTACTCCACACAAATATGCCCTGAACCTGTACCCCTCCATAACCTCACTGTCTCACTGGAACGTACCAATGCAGAACTCCACACAAACATGCCCTGAACCTGTACCCTCCATATCCTCATTGTCTCACTGGAACGTACCAATGCTGTACTCCACACAAATATGCCCTGAACATGTACCCGTCCATATTCTCCCTGTCTCAGTGGAACGTCCCACTGCAGAACTCCACACAAATTTGTCATGAACCTGTACCCTCCATAACCTCCCTGTCTGACTGGAAAGTACCAATGCAGAACTCCACACAAATATGCCCTGAAACTGTACCCGACCATAATCTCCCTGTCTCACAGGAACGTACCACTGCAGAACTCCACACAAATATGCCCTGAACCTGTACCCCTCCATAACCTCCCTGTCTCACTGGAATGTACCAATGCAGAACTCCACCCAAATATGCCCTGAACCTGTATCCCTGCATAACCTCCCTGTCTCACTGGAACGTACCAATGCAGAACTACACAAAAATATGCCCTGAACCTGTACCCCTCCATAACCTCCCTGGCTCACTGGAACGCACCAATGCCGAACTCCACTCAAATATGCCCTGAACCTGTACCCTCCATAACCTCATTGTCTCACTGGAACGTACCAATGCTGTACTCCACACAAATATGCCCTGAACCTGTACCCCTCCATAACCTCCCTGTCTCACTGGAACGTACCAATGCAGAACTCCACACAAACTTGCCCTGAACCTGTACCCTCCATATCCTCATTGTCTCACTGGAACGTACCAATGCTGTACTCCACACAAATATGCATTGAACCTGTACCCTCCATAACCTCCCTGTCTCACTGGAACGTACCACTGCAGAACTCCACACAAATTTGCCATGAACCTGTACCCTCCATAACCTCCCTGTCTGACTGGAAAGTACCAATGCAGAACTCCACACAAATATGCCCTGAAACTGTACCTGACCATAATCTCCCTGTCTCACAGGAACGTACCACTGCAGAACTCCACACAAATATGCCCTGAACCTGTACCCTGCATAACCTCCCTGTCTCACTGGAACGTACCAATGCAGAACTACACACAAATATGCCCTGAACCTGTACCCCTCCATAACCTCCCTGTCTCACTGGAACGCACCAATGCCGAACTCGACTGAAATATGCCCTGAACCTGTACCCTGCATAACCTCCCTGTCTCACAGGAAAGTACCAATGCAGAACTCCACACAAATGTGCCCTGAACCTGTACCCGTCCATAACCTCCCTGTCTCACTGGAACGTCCCACTGCAGAACTCAACACAAATATGCCCTGAAGCTGTACCCTCCATAACCTCCCTGTCTCACTGGAATGTACCAATGCAGAACTACACACAAATATGACCTGAACCTGTACCCCTCCATAATCTCCCTGTCTCACTGGAAGGTACCAATGCAGAACTCCACACAAATATGCCCTGAACCTGTACCCCTCCATAACCTCCCTTTCTCTCTGGATCGTACCAATGCAGAACTCCACACAAATATGCCCTGAACCTGAACCCCTCATTACCTCCCTGTCTCACTGAACGTCCCAACGCAGAACTCCACACAAATATGCCCTGAACCTGTCCCCTCCATAACCTGCCTGTCTCACTGGAACGTACCATTGCAGAACTCCACACAAATATGCTCGGAAACCTGTACCCCTCCATAACCTCCCTGTCTCACTGGAACGTACCAATGCAGAACTACACACAAATATGCCCTGAACCTGTACCCCTCCATAACCTCCCTGTCTCACTGGAACGCACCAATGCCGAACTCCACTCAAATATGCCCTGAACCTGTACCCTGCATAACCTGCCTGTCTCACTGGAGCGTACCATTGCAGAACACCACAGAAATATGCCCTGAACCTGTACCCCTCCATAACCACCCTGTCTAACTGGAATGTACCAATGCAGAACTCCACCCAAATATGCCCTGAACCTGTATCCCTGCATAACCTCCCTGTCTCACTGGAACGTACCAATGCAGAACTACACAAAAATATGCCCTGAACCTGTACCCCTCCATAACCTCCCTGGCTCACTGGAATGTACCAATGCAGAACTCCACCCAAATATGCCCTGAACCTGTATCCCTGCATAACCTCCCTGTCTCACTGGAACGTACCAATGCAGAACTACACACAAATATGCCCTGAACCTGTACCCCTCCATAACCTCCCTGTCTCACTGGAACGTCCCAACGCAGAACTCCACACAAATATGCCCTGAACCTGTACCACTCCATAACCTCCCAGTCTCACTGGAACGTACCAATGCAGAACTCCAAACAAATATACCCTGAACCTGTACCCCTCCATAACCTCCCTGTCTCACTGGAACTTACCAATGCAGAACTCCACACAAATATGCCCTGAACCTGTACCCTCCATAACCTCATTGTCTCACTGGTACGTACCAATGCTGTACTCCACACAAATATGCCCTGAACCTGTACCCCTCCATAAACTCACTGTCTCACTGGAACGTACCAATGCAGAACTCCACACAAACATGCCCTGAACCTGTACCCTCCATATCCTCATTGTCTCACTGGAACGTACCAATGCTGTACTCCACACAAATATGCCCTGAACATGTACCCGTCCATATTCTCCCTGTCTCAGTGGAACGTCCCACTGCAGAACTCCACACAAATATGCATTGAACCTGTACCCTCCATAACCTCCCTGTCTCACTAGAACGTACCACTGCAGAACTCCACACAAATTTGCCATGAACCTGTACCCTCCATAACCTCCCTGTCTGACTGGAAAGTACCAATGCAGAACTCCACACAAATATGCCCTGAAACTGTACCCGACCATAATCTCCCTGTCTCACAGGAACGTACCACTGCAGAACTCCCCACAAATATGCCCTGAACCTGTACCCTGCATAACCTCCCTGTCTCACTGGAACGTACCAATGCAGAACTACACACAAATATGCCCTGAACCTGTACCCCTCCATAACCTCCCTGTCTCACTGGAACGCACCAATGCCGAACTGCACTCAAATATGCCCTGAACCTGTACCCTGCATAACATCCCTGTCTCACTGGACCGTACCATTGCAGAACACCACACAAATGTGCCCTGAACCTGTACCCCTCCATAACCACCCTGTCTCACTGGAACGTACCAATGCAGAACACCACACAAATATGCCCTGAAACTCTTCCCGTCCATAACCTCCCAGTCTCACTGGAACATACCAATGCAGAACTACACACAAATATGCCCTGAACCTGTACCCCTCCATAACCTCCCAGTCTCACTGGAACGCACCAATGCCGAACTCCACTCAAATATGCCCTGAACCTGTACCCTGCATAACCTGCCTGTCTCACTGGAGCGTACCATTGCAGAACACCACAGAAATATGCCCTGAACCTGTACCCCTCCATAACCACCCTGTCTAACTGGAACGCACCAATGCAGAACTCCACACAAATATGCCCTGAACCTGTACCCCTCCATAAGCTCCCTGTCTCACTGGAATTTACCAATGCAGAACTCCACCCAAATATGCCCTGAACCTGTATCCCTGCATAACCTCCCTGTCTCACTGGAACGTACCAATGCAGAACTACACAAAAATATGCCCTGAACCTGTACCCCTCCATAACCTCCCTGGCTCACTGGAACGCACCAATGCCGAACTCCACTCAAATATGCCCTGAACCTGTACCCTCCATAACCTCATTATCTCACTGGAACGTACCAATGCTGTACTCCACACAAATATGCCCTGAACCTGTACCCCTCCATAACCTCCCTCTCTCACTGGAACGTACCAATGCAGAACTCCACACAAATATGCCCTGAACCTGTACCCCTCCATAACCTCCCTGTCTCACTGGAACGTACCAATAGAGAACTCCACACAAATATGCCCTGAACCTGTACCCCTCCATAACCTCCCTGTCTCACTGGAATTTACCAATGCAGAACTCCACCCAAATATGCCCTGAACCTGTATCCCTGCATAACCTCCCTGTCTCACTGGAACGTACCAATGCAGAACTACACAAAAATATGCCCTGAACCTGTACCCCTCCATAACCTCCCTGGCTCACTGGAACGCACCAATGCCGAACTCCACTCAAATATGCCCTGAACCTGTACCCTCCATAACCTCATTGTCTCACTGGAACGTACCAATGCTGTACTCCACACAAATATGCCCTGAACCTGTACCCCTCCATAACCTCCCTGTCTCACTGGAACGTACCAATGCAGAACTCCACACAAATATGCCCTGAACCTGTACCCCTCCATAACCTCCCTGTCTCACTGGAACGTACCAATGCAGAACTCCACACAAATATGCCCTGAACCTGTACCCCTCCATAACCTCCCTGTCTCACTGGTACGTACCAATGCTGTCCTCCACACAAATATGCCCTGAACCTGTACCCCTCCATAACCTCACTGTCTCACTGGAACGTACCAATGCAGAACTCCACACAAATATCTTCGGAAACCTGTACCGCTCCATAACCTCCCTGTCTCACTGGAACGTCCCAATGCAGAACTCCACACAAATATGCCCTGAACCTGTACCACTCCATAACCTCCCAGTCTCACTGGAATGTACCAATGCAGAGCTACACACAAATATGCCCTGAACCTGTACCCCTCCACAACCTCCCTGTCTCACTAGAACGTACCAATGCAGAACTCCACACAAATATGCCCTGAACCTGTACCCCTCCATAACCTCCCTGTCTCTCTGGATCGTACCAATGCAGAACTCCACACAAATATGCCCTGAACCTGTACCCCTCATTACATCCCTGTCTCACTGGAACGTCCCAACGCAGAACTCCACACAAATATGCCCTGAACCTGTCCCCTCCATAACCTGCCTGTCTCAATGGAACGTACCATTGCAGAACACCACACAAATATGCCCTGAACCTGTACCCCTCCATAACCTCCCTGTCTCACTGGAACGTACCAATGCAGAACTCCACAAAAATATGCCCTGAACCTGTACCCCTCCATAACCTCCCTGTCTCACTGGAACGTACCAATGCAGAACTCCACACAAATATGCCCTGAACCTGTACCCCTCCATAACCTCCCTGTCTCACTGGAACGTCCCAACGCAGAACTCCACACAAATATGCCCTGAACCTGTACCACTCCATAACCTCCCAGTCTCACTGGAACGTACCAATGCAGAACTCCACACAAATATACCCTGAACCTGTACCCCTCCATAACCTCCCGGTCTCACTGGAACTTACCAATGCAGAACTCCACACAAATATGCCCTGAACCTGTACCCTCCATAACCTCATTGTCTCACTGGTACGTACCAATGCTGTACTCCACACAAATATGCCCTGAACCTGTACCCCTCCACAACCTCCCTGTCTCACTAGAACGTACCAATGCAGAACTCCACACAAATATGCCCTGAACCTGTACCCCTCCATAACCTCCCTGTCTCTCTGGATCGTACCAATGCAGAACTCCACACAAATATGTCCTGAACCTGTACCCCTCATTACATCCCTGTCTCACTGGAACGTCCCAACGCAGAACTCCACACAAATTTGCCCTGAACATGTACCGTCCATATTCTCCCTGTCTCAGTGGAACGTCCCACTGCAGGACTCCACACAAATATGCATTGAACCTGTACCCTCCATAACCTCCCTGTCTCACTAGAACGTACCACTGCAGAACTCCACACAAATTTGCCATGAACCTGTACCCGACCATAACCTCCCTGTCTCACTGGAACGTCCCACTGCAGAACTCAACACAAATATGCCCTGAAGCTGTACCCTCCATAACCTCCCTGTCTCACTGGATGGTACCAATGCAGAACTCCACACAAATATGCCCTAAACCTGTACCACTCCATAACCTCCCTGTCTCTCTGGATCGTACCAATGCAGAACTCCACACAAATATGCCCTGAACCTGTCCCCTCCATAACCTGCCTGTCTCACTGGAACGTACCATTGCAGAACTCCACACAAATATGCTCGGAAACCTGTACCCCTCCATAACCTCCCTGTCTCACTGGAACGTCCCAATGCAGAACTCCACACAAATATGCCCTGAACCTGTACCACTCCATAACCTCCCAGTCTCACTGGAATGTACCAATGCAGAACTACACACAAATATGCCCTGAACCTGTACCCCTCCACAACCTCCCTGTCTCACTAGAACGTACCAATGCAGAACTCCACACAAATATGCCCTGAACCTGTACCCCTCCATAACCTCCCTGTCTCTCTGGATCGTACCAATGCAGAACTCCACACAAATATGCCCTGAACCTGTACCCCTCATTACATCCCTGTCTCACTGGAACGTCGCAACGCAGAACTCCACACAAATATGCCCTGAACCTGTCCCCTCCATAAGCTGCCTGTCTCAATGGAACGTAGCATTGCAGAACACCACACAAATATGCCCTGAACCTGTACCCCTCCATAACCTCCCTGTCTCACTGGAACGTACCAATGCAGAACTCCACACAAATATGCCCTGAACCTGTACCACTCCATAACCTCCCAGTCTCACTGGAACTTACCAATGCAGAACTCCACACAAATATGCCCTGAACCTGTACCCTCCATAACCTCATTGTCTCACTGGTACGTACCAATGCTGTACTCCACACAAATATGCCCTGAACCTGTACCACTCCATAACCTCCCAGTCTCACTGGAACGTACCAATTCAGAACTCCACACAAATATACCCTGAACCTGTACCCCTCCATAACCTCCCGGTCTCACTGGAACTTACCAATGCAGAACTCCACACAAATATGCCCTGAAACTGTACCCGACCATAATCTCCCTGTCTCACAGGAACGTACCACTGCAGAACTCCACACAAATATGCCCTGAACCTGTACCCTGCATAACCTCCCTGTCTCACTGGAACGTACCAATGCAGAACTACACACAAATATGCCCTGAACCTGTACCCATCCATAACCTCCCTGTCTCACTGGAACGCACCAATGCCGAACTCCACTCAAATATGCCCTGAACCTGTACCCTGCATAACATCCCTGTCTCACTGGAACGTACCATTGCAGAACACCACACAAATGTGCCCTGAACCTGTACCCCTCCATAACCACCCTGTCTCACTGGAACGTACCAATGCAGAACACCACACAAATATGCCCTGAAACTGTTCCCGTCCATAACCTCCCAGTCTCACTGGAACGTACCAATGCAGAACTACACACAAATATGCCCTGAACCTGTACCCCTCCATAACCTCCCAGTCTCACTGGAACGCACCAATGCCGAACTCCACTCAAATATGCCCTGAACCTGTACCCTGCATAACCTGCCTGTCTCACTGGAGCGTACCATTGCAGAACACCACAGAAATATGCCCTGAACCTGTACCCCTCCATAACCACCCTGTCTAACTGGAACGCACCAATGCAGAACTCCACACAAATATGCCCTGAACCTGTACCCCTCCATAACCTCCCTGTCTCACTGGAATGTACCAATGCAGAACTCCACCCAAATATGCCCTGAACCTGTATCCCTGCATAACCTCCCTGGCTCACTGGAACGTACCAATGCAGAACTACACAAAAATATGCCCTGAACCTGTACCCCTCCATAACCTCCCTGGCTCACTGGAACGCACCAATGCCGAACTCCACTCAAATATGCCCTGAACCTGTACCCTCCATAACCTCATTGTCTCACTGGAACGTACCAATGCTGTACTCCACACAAATATGCCCTGAACCTGTACCCCTCCATAACCTCCCTGTCTCACTGGAACGTACCAATGCAGAACTCCACACAAATATGCCCTGAGCCTGTACCCCTCCATAACCTCCCTGTCTCACTGGAACGTACCAATGCAGAACTCCACACAAATATGCCCTGAACCTGTACCCCTCCATAACCTCCCTGTCTCACTGGAACGTCCCAACGCAGAACTCCACACAAATATGCCCTGAACCTGTACCACTCCATAACCTCCCAGTCTCACTGGAACGTACCAATGCAGAACTCCACACAAATATACCCTGAACCTGTACCCCTCCATAACCTCCCTGTCTCACTGGAACTTACCAATGCAGAACTCCACACAAATATGCCCTGAACCTGTACCCCTCCATAACCTCACTGTCTCACTGGAACGTACCAATGCAGAACTCCACACAAACATGCCCTGAACCTGTACCCTCCATATCCTCATTGTCTCACTGGAACGTACCAATGCTGTACTCCACACAAATATGCCCAGAACATGTACCCGTCCATATTCTCCCTGTCTCAGTGGAACGTCCCACTGCAGAACTCCACACAAATATGCATTGAACCTGTACCCTCCATAACCTCCCTGTCTCACTAGAACGTACCACTGCAGAACTCCACACAAATTTGCCCTGAACCTGTACCCCTCCATAACCTCCCTGGCTCACTGGAACGCACCAATGCCGAACTCCACTCAAATATGCCCTGAACCTGTACCCTCCATAACCTCATTGTCTCACTGGAACGTACCAATGCTGTACTCCACACAAATATGCCCTGAACCTGTACCCCTCCATAACCTCCCTGTCTCACTGGAACGTACCAATGCAGAACTCCACACAAACTTGCCCTGAACCTGTACCCTCCATATCCTCATTGTCTCACTGGAACGTACCAATGCTGTACTCCACACAAATATGCATTGAACCTGTACCCTCCATAACCTCCCTGTCTCACTGGAACGTACCACTGCAGAACTCCACACAAATTTGCCATGAACCTGTACCCTCCATAACCTCCCTGTCTGACTGGAAAGTACCAATGCAGAACTCCACACAAATATGCCCTGAAACTGTACCTGACCATAATCTCCCTGTCTCACAGGAACGTACCACTGCAGAACTCCACACAAATATGCCCTGAACCTGTACCCTGCATAACCTCCCTGTCTCACTGGAACGTACCAATGCAGAACTACACACAAATATGCCCTGAACCTGTACCCCTCCATAACCTCCCTGTCTCACTGGAACGCACCAATGCCGAACTCGACTGAAATATGCCCTGAACCTGTACCCTGCATAACCTCCCTGTCTCACAGGAAAGTACCAATGCAGAACTCCACACAAATGTGCCCTGAACCTGTACCCGTCCATAACCTCCCTGTCTCACTGGAACGTCCCACTGCAGAACTCAACACAAATATGCCCTGAAGCTGTACCCTCCATAACCTCCCTGTCTCACTGGAATGTACCAATGCAGAACTACACACAAATATGACCTGAACCTGTACCCCTCCATAATCTCCCTGTCTCACTGGAAGGTACCAATGCAGAACTCCACACAAATATGCCCTGAACCTGTACCCCTCCATAACCTCCCTTTCTCTCTGGATCGTACCAATGCAGAACTCCACACAAATATGCCCTGAACCTGAACCCCTCATTACCTCCCTGTCTCACTGAACGTCCCAACGCAGAACTCCACACAAATATGCCCTGAACCTGTCCCCTCCATAACCTGCCTGTCTCACTGGAACGTACCATTGCAGAACTCCACACAAATATGCTCGGAAACCTGTACCCCTCCATAACCTCCCTGTCTCACTGGAACGTACCAATGCAGAACTACACACAAATATGCCCTGAACCTGTACCCCTCCATAACCTCCCTGTCTCACTGGAACGCACCAATGCCGAACTCCACTCAAATATGCCCTGAACCTGTACCCTGCATAACCTGCCTGTCTCACTGGAGCGTACCATTGCAGAACACCACAGAAATATGCCCTGAACCTGTACCCCTCCATAACCACCCTGTCTAACTGGAATGTACCAATGCAGAACTCCACCCAAATATGCCCTGAACCTGTATCCCTGCATAACCTCCCTGTCTCACTGGAACGTACCAATGCAGAACTACACAAAAATATGCCCTGAACCTGTACCCCTCCATAACCTCCCTGGCTCACTGGAATGTACCAATGCAGAACTCCACCCAAATATGCCCTGAACCTGTATCCCTGCATAACCTCCCTGTCTCACTGGAACGTACCAATGCAGAACTACACACAAATATGCCCTGAACCTGTACCCCTCCATAACCTCCCTGTCTCACTGGAACGTCCCAACGCAGAACTCCACACAAATATGCCCTGAACCTGTACCACTCCATAACCTCCCAGTCTCACTGGAACGTACCAATGCAGAACTCCAAACAAATATACCCTGAACCTGTACCCCTCCATAACCTCCCTGTCTCACTGGAACTTACCAATGCAGAACTCCACACAAATATGCCCTGAACCTGTACCCTCCATAACCTCATTGTCTCACTGGTACGTACCAATGCTGTACTCCACACAAATATGCCCTGAACCTGTACCCCTCCATAAACTCACTGTCTCACTGGAACGTACCAATGCAGAACTCCACACAAACATGCCCTGAACCTGTACCCTCCATATCCTCATTGTCTCACTGGAACGTACCAATGCTGTACTCCACACAAATATGCCCTGAACATGTACCCGTCCATATTCTCCCTGTCTCAGTGGAACGTCCCACTGCAGAACTCCACACAAATATGCATTGAACCTGTACCCTCCATAACCTCCCTGTCTCACTAGAACGTACCACTGCAGAACTCCACACAAATTTGCCATGAACCTGTACCCTCCATAACCTCCCTGTCTGACTGGAAAGTACCAATGCAGAACTCCACACAAATATGCCCTGAAACTGTACCCGACCATAATCTCCCTGTCTCACAGGAACGTACCACTGCAGAACTCCCCACAAATATGCCCTGAACCTGTACCCTGCATAACCTCCCTGTCTCACTGGAACGTACCAATGCAGAACTACACACAAATATGCCCTGAACCTGTACCCCTCCATAACCTCCCTGTCTCACTGGAACGCACCAATGCCGAACTCCACTCAAATATGCCCTGAACCTGTACCCTGCATAACATCCCTGTCTCACTGGACCGTACCATTGCAGAACACCACACAAATGTGCCCTGAACCTGTACCCCTCCATAACCACCCTGTCTCACTGGAACGTACCAATGCAGAACACCACACAAATATGCCCTGAAACTCTTCCCGTCCATAACCTCCCAGTCTCACTGGAACATACCAATGCAGAACTACACACAAATATGCCCTGAACCTGTACCCCTCCATAACCTCCCAGTCTCACTGGAACGCACCAATGCCGAACTCCACTCAAATATGCCCTGAACCTGTACCCTGCATAACCTGCCTGTCTCACTGGAGCGTACCATTGCAGAACACCACAGAAATATGCCCTGAACCTGTACCCCTCCATAACCACCCTGTCTAACTGGAACGCACCAATGCAGAACTCCACACAAATATGCCCTGAACCTGTACCCCTCCATAAGCTCCCTGTCTCACTGGAATTTACCAATGCAGAACTCCACCCAAATATGCCCTGAACCTGTATCCCTGCATAACCTCCCTGTCTCACTGGAACGTACCAATGCAGAACTACACAAAAATATGCCCTGAACCTGTACCCCTCCATAACCTCCCTGGCTCACTGGAACGCACCAATGCCGAACTCCACTCAAATATGCCCTGAACCTGTACCCTCCATAACCTCATTATCTCACTGGAACGTACCAATGCTGTACTCCACACAAATATGCCCTGAACCTGTACCCCTCCATAACCTCCCTCTCTCACTGGAACGTACCAATGCAGAACTCCACACAAATATGCCCTGAACCTGTACCCCTCCATAACCTCCCTGTCTCACTGGAACGTACCAATAGAGAACTCCACACAAATATGCCCTGAACCTGTACCCCTCCATAACCTCCCTGTCTCACTGGAATTTACCAATGCAGAACTCCACCCAAATATGCCCTGAACCTGTATCCCTGCATAACCTCCCTGTCTCACTGGAACGTACCAATGCAGAACTACACAAAAATATGCCCTGAACCTGTACCCCTCCATAACCTCCCTGGCTCACTGGAACGCACCAATGCCGAACTCCACTCAAATATGCCCTGAACCTGTACCCTCCATAACCTCATTGTCTCACTGGAACGTACCAATGCTGTACTCCACACAAATATGCCCTGAACCTGTACCCCTCCATAACCTCCCTGTCTCACTGGAACGTACCAATGCAGAACTCCACACAAATATGCCCTGAACCTGTACCCCTCCATAACCTCCCTGTCTCACTGGAACGTACCAATGCAGAACTCCACACAAATATGCCCTGAACCTGTACCCCTCCATAACCTCCCTGTCTCACTGGTACGTACCAATGCTGTCCTCCACACAAATATGCCCTGAACCTGTACCCCTCCATAACCTCACTGTCTCACTGGAACGTACCAATGCAGAACTCCACACAAATATCTTCGGAAACCTGTACCGCTCCATAACCTCCCTGTCTCACTGGAACGTCCCAATGCAGAACTCCACACAAATATGCCCTGAACCTGTACCACTCCATAACCTCCCAGTCTCACTGGAATGTACCAATGCAGAGCTACACACAAATATGCCCTGAACCTGTACCCCTCCACAACCTCCCTGTCTCACTAGAACGTACCAATGCAGAACTCCACACAAATATGCCCTGAACCTGTACCCCTCCATAACCTCCCTGTCTCTCTGGATCGTACCAATGCAGAACTCCACACAAATATGCCCTGAACCTGTACCCCTCATTACATCCCTGTCTCACTGGAACGTCCCAACGCAGAACTCCACACAAATATGCCCTGAACCTGTCCCCTCCATAACCTGCCTGTCTCAATGGAACGTACCATTGCAGAACACCACACAAATATGCCCTGAACCTGTACCCCTCCATAACCTCCCTGTCTCACTGGAACGTACCAATGCAGAACTCCACAAAAATATGCCCTGAACCTGTACCCCTCCATAACCTCCCTGTCTCACTGGAACGTACCAATGCAGAACTCCACACAAATATGCCCTGAACCTGTACCCCTCCATAACCTCCCTGTCTCACTGGAACGTCCCAACGCAGAACTCCACACAAATATGCCCTGAACCTGTACCACTCCATAACCTCCCAGTCTCACTGGAACGTACCAATGCAGAACTCCACACAAATATACCCTGAACCTGTACCCCTCCATAACCTCCCGGTCTCACTGGAACTTACCAATGCAGAACTCCACACAAATATGCCCTGAACCTGTACCCTCCATAACCTCATTGTCTCACTGGTACGTACCAATGCTGTACTCCACACAAATATGCCCTGAACCTGTACCCCTCCACAACCTCCCTGTCTCACTAGAACGTACCAATGCAGAACTCCACACAAATATGCCCTGAACCTGTACCCCTCCATAACCTCCCTGTCTCTCTGGATCGTACCAATGCAGAACTCCACACAAATATGTCCTGAACCTGTACCCCTCATTACATCCCTGTCTCACTGGAACGTCCCAACGCAGAACTCCACACAAATTTGCCCTGAACATGTACCGTCCATATTCTCCCTGTCTCAGTGGAACGTCCCACTGCAGGACTCCACACAAATATGCATTGAACCTGTACCCTCCATAACCTCCCTGTCTCACTAGAACGTACCACTGCAGAACTCCACACAAATTTGCCATGAACCTGTACCCGACCATAACCTCCCTGTCTCACTGGAACGTCCCACTGCAGAACTCAACACAAATATGCCCTGAAGCTGTACCCTCCATAACCTCCCTGTCTCACTGGATGGTACCAATGCAGAACTCCACACAAATATGCCCTAAACCTGTACCACTCCATAACCTCCCTGTCTCTCTGGATCGTACCAATGCAGAACTCCACACAAATATGCCCTGAACCTGTCCCCTCCATAACCTGCCTGTCTCACTGGAACGTACCATTGCAGAACTCCACACAAATATGCTCGGAAACCTGTACCCCTCCATAACCTCCCTGTCTCACTGGAACGTCCCAATGCAGAACTCCACACAAATATGCCCTGAACCTGTACCACTCCATAACCTCCCAGTCTCACTGGAATGTACCAATGCAGAACTACACACAAATATGCCCTGAACCTGTACCCCTCCACAACCTCCCTGTCTCACTAGAACGTACCAATGCAGAACTCCACACAAATATGCCCTGAACCTGTACCCCTCCATAACCTCCCTGTCTCTCTGGATCGTACCAATGCAGAACTCCACACAAATATGCCCTGAACCTGTACCCCTCATTACATCCCTGTCTCACTGGAACGTCGCAACGCAGAACTCCACACAAATATGCCCTGAACCTGTCCCCTCCATAAGCTGCCTGTCTCAATGGAACGTAGCATTGCAGAACACCACACAAATATGCCCTGAACCTGTACCCCTCCATAACCTCCCTGTCTCACTGGAACGTACCAATGCAGAACTCCACACAAATATGCCCTGAACCTGTACCACTCCATAACCTCCCAGTCTCACTGGAACTTACCAATGCAGAACTCCACACAAATATGCCCTGAACCTGTACCCTCCATAACCTCATTGTCTCACTGGTACGTACCAATGCTGTACTCCACACAAATATGCCCTGAACCTGTACCACTCCATAACCTCCCAGTCTCACTGGAACGTACCAATTCAGAACTCCACACAAATATACCCTGAACCTGTACCCCTCCATAACCTCCCGGTCTCACTGGAACTTACCAATGCAGAACTCCACACAAATATGCCCTGAAACTGTACCCGACCATAATCTCCCTGTCTCACAGGAACGTACCACTGCAGAACTCCACACAAATATGCCCTGAACCTGTACCCTGCATAACCTCCCTGTCTCACTGGAACGTACCAATGCAGAACTACACACAAATATGCCCTGAACCTGTACCCATCCATAACCTCCCTGTCTCACTGGAACGCACCAATGCCGAACTCCACTCAAATATGCCCTGAACCTGTACCCTGCATAACATCCCTGTCTCACTGGAACGTACCATTGCAGAACACCACACAAATGTGCCCTGAACCTGTACCCCTCCATAACCACCCTGTCTCACTGGAACGTACCAATGCAGAACACCACACAAATATGCCCTGAAACTGTTCCCGTCCATAACCTCCCAGTCTCACTGGAACGTACCAATGCAGAACTACACACAAATATGCCCTGAACCTGTACCCCTCCATAACCTCCCAGTCTCACTGGAACGCACCAATGCCGAACTCCACTCAAATATGCCCTGAACCTGTACCCTGCATAACCTGCCTGTCTCACTGGAGCGTACCATTGCAGAACACCACAGAAATATGCCCTGAACCTGTACCCCTCCATAACCACCCTGTCTAACTGGAACGCACCAATGCAGAACTCCACACAAATATGCCCTGAACCTGTACCCCTCCATAACCTCCCTGTCTCACTGGAATGTACCAATGCAGAACTCCACCCAAATATGCCCTGAACCTGTATCCCTGCATAACCTCCCTGGCTCACTGGAACGTACCAATGCAGAACTACACAAAAATATGCCCTGAACCTGTACCCCTCCATAACCTCCCTGGCTCACTGGAACGCACCAATGCCGAACTCCACTCAAATATGCCCTGAACCTGTACCCTCCATAACCTCATTGTCTCACTGGAACGTACCAATGCTGTACTCCACACAAATATGCCCTGAACCTGTACCCCTCCATAACCTCCCTGTCTCACTGGAACGTACCAATGCAGAACTCCACACAAATATGCCCTGAGCCTGTACCCCTCCATAACCTCCCTGTCTCACTGGAACGTACCAATGCAGAACTCCACACAAATATGCCCTGAACCTGTACCCCTCCATAACCTCCCTGTCTCACTGGAACGTCCCAACGCAGAACTCCACACAAATATGCCCTGAACCTGTACCACTCCATAACCTCCCAGTCTCACTGGAACGTACCAATGCAGAACTCCACACAAATATACCCTGAACCTGTACCCCTCCATAACCTCCCTGTCTCACTGGAACTTACCAATGCAGAACTCCACACAAATATGCCCTGAACCTGTACCCCTCCATAACCTCACTGTCTCACTGGAACGTACCAATGCAGAACTCCACACAAACATGCCCTGAACCTGTACCCTCCATATCCTCATTGTCTCACTGGAACGTACCAATGCTGTACTCCACACAAATATGCCCAGAACATGTACCCGTCCATATTCTCCCTGTCTCAGTGGAACGTCCCACTGCAGAACTCCACACAAATATGCATTGAACCTGTACCCTCCATAACCTCCCTGTCTCACTAGAACGTACCACTGCAGAACTCCACACAAATTTGCCATGAACCTGTACCCTCCATAACCTCCCTGTCTGACTGGAAAGTACCAATGCAGAACTCCACACAAATATGCACTGAAACTGTACCCGACCATAATCTCCCTGTCTAAAAGGAACGTACCACTGCAGAAATCCACACAAATATGCCCTGAACCTGTATCCTGCATAACCTCCCTGTCTCACTGGAACGTACCAATGCAGAACTACACACAAATATGCCCTGAACCAGTACCCCTCCATAACCTCCCTGTCTCACTGGAACGCACCAATGCCGAACTCCACTCAAATATGCCCTGAACCTGTACCCTGCATAACATCCCTGTCTCACTGGAACGTACCATTGCAGAACACCACACAAATGTGCCCTGAACCTGTACCCCTCCATAACCACCCTGTCTCACTGGAACGTACCAATGCAGAACACCACACAAATATGCCCTGAAACTGTTCCCGTCCATAACCTCCCAGTCTCACTGGAACGTACCACTGCAGAACTCCACACAAATATGCCCTGAACCTGTACCATGCATAACCTCCCTGTCTCACTGGAACGTACCAATGCAGAACTACACACAAATATGCCCTGAACCTGTACCCCTCCATAACCTCCCAGTCTCACTGGAACGCACCAATGCCGAACTCCACTCAAATATGCCCTGAACCTGTACCCTGCTTAACCTGCCTGTCTCACTGGAGCCTACCATTGCAGAACACCACAGAAATATGCCCTGAACCTGTACCCCTCCATAACCACCCTGTCTAACTGGAACGCACCAATGCAGAACTCCACACAAATATGCCCTGAACCTGTACCCCTCCATAACCTCCCTGTCTCACTGGAATGTACCAATGCAGAACTCCACCCAAATATGCCCTGAACCTGTATCCCTGCATAACCTCCCTGTCTCACTGGAACGTACCAATGCGGAACTACACAAAAATATGCCCTGAACCTGTACCCTCCATAACCTCCCTGGCTCACTGGAACGCACCAATGCCGAACTCCACTCAAATATGCCCTGAAACTTTACCCGACCATAATCTCCCTGTCTCACAGGAACGTACCACTGCAGAACTCCCCACAAATATGCCCTGAACCTGTTCCCCTCCATAACCTCCCTGTCTCACTGGAATGTACCAATGCAGAACTCCACCCAAATATGCCCTGAACCTGTATACCTGCATAACCTCCCTGTCTCACTGGAACGTACCAATGCAGAACTACACAAAAATATGCCCTGAACCTGTACCCCTCCATAACCTCCCTGGCTCACTGGAACGCACCAATGCCGAACTCCACTCAAATATGCCCTGAAACTGTACCCTCCATAACCTCATTGTCTCACTGGAACGTACCAATGCTGTACTCCACACAAATATGCCCTGAACCTGTACCCCTCCATAACCTCCCTGTCTCACTGGAACGTACCAATGCAGAACTCCACACAAATATGCCCTGAACCTGTACCCCTCCATAACCTCCCTGTCTCACTAGAACGTACCACTGCAGAACTCCACACAAATTTGCCATGAACCTGTACCCGTCCATAACCTCCCTGTCTCACTGGAACGTCCCACTGCAGAACTCAACACAAATATGCCCTGAAGCTGTACCCTCCATAACCTCCCTGTCTCACTGGAATGTACCAATGCAGAACTACACACAAATATGACCTGAACCTGTACCCCTCCATAATCTCCCTGTCTCACTGGAAGGTACCAATGAAGAACTCCACACAAATATGCCCTAAACCTGTACCCCTCCATAACCTCCCTGTCTCTCTGGATCGTACCAATGCAGAACTCCACACAAATATGCCCTGAACCTGTACCCCTCATTACCTCCCTGTCTCACTGGAACGTCCCAACTCAGAACTCCACGCAAATATGCCCTGAACCTGTCCCCTCCATAACCTGCCTGTCTCACTGGAACGTACCATTGCAGAACTCCACACAAATGTGCCCTGAACCTGTACCCCTCCATAACCACCCTGTCTCACTGGAACGTACCAATGCAGAACACCACACAAATATGCCCTGAAACTGTTCCCGTCCATAACCTCCCAGTCTCACTGGAACGTACCAATGCAGAACTACACACAAATATGCCCTGAACCTGTACCCCTCCATAACCTCCCACTCTCACTGGAACGCACCAATGCCGAACTCCACTCAAATATGCCCTGAACCTGTACCCTGCATAACCTGCCTGTCTCACTGGAGCGTACCATTGCAGAACACCACAGAAATATGCCCTGAACCTGTACCCCTCCATAACCACCCTGTCTAACTGGAACGCACCAATGCAGAACTCCACACAAATATGCCCTGAACCTGTACCCCTCCATAACCTCCCTGTCTCACTGGAATGTACCAATGCAGAACTCCACCCAAATATGCCCTGAACCTGTATCCCTGCATAACCTCCCTGGCTCACTGGAACGTACCAATGCAGAACTACACAAAAATATGCCCTGAACCTGTACCCCTCCATAACCTCCCTGGCTCACTGGAACGCACCAATGCCGAACTCCACTCAAATATGCCCTGAACCTGTACCCTCCATAACCTCATTGTCTCACTGGAACGTACCAATGCTGTACTCCACACAAATATGCCCTGAACCTGTACCCCTCCATAACCTCCCTGTCTCACTGGAACGTACCAATGCAGAACTCCACACAAATATGCCCTGAGCCTGTACCCCTCCATAACCTCCCTGTCTCACTGGAACGTACCAATGCAGAACTCCACACAAATATGCCCTGAACCTGTACCCCTCCATAACCTCCCTGTCTCACTGGAACGTCCCAACGCAGAACTCCACACAAATATGCCCTGAACCTGTACCACTCCATAACCTCCCAGTCTCACTGGAACGTACCAATGCAGAACTCCACACAAATATACCCTGAACCTGTACCCCTCCATAACCTCCCTGTCTCACTGGAACTTACCAATGCAGAACTCCACACAAATATGCCCTGAACCTGTACCCCTCCATAACCTCACTGTCTCACTGGAACGTACCAATGCAGAACTCCACACAAACATGCCCTGAACCTGTACCCTCCATATCCTCATTGTCTCACTGGAACGTACCAATGCTGTACTCCACACAAATATGCCCAGAACATGTACCCGTCCATATTCTCCCTGTCTCAGTGGAACGTCCCACTGCAGAACTCCACACAAATATGCATTGAACCTGTACCCTCCATAACCTCCCTGTCTCACTAGAACGTACCACTGCAGAACTCCACACAAATTTGCCATGAACCTGTACCCTCCATAACCTCCCTGTCTGACTGGAAAGTACCAATGCAGAACTCCACACAAATATGCACTGAAACTGTACCCGACCATAATCTCCCTGTCTAAAAGGAACGTACCACTGCAGAAATCCACACAAATATGCCCTGAACCTGTATCCTGCATAACCTCCCTGTCTCACTGGAACGTACCAATGCAGAACTACACACAAATATGCCCTGAACCAGTACCCCTCCATAACCTCCCTGTCTCACTGGAACGCACCAATGCCGAACTCCACTCAAATATGCCCTGAACCTGTACCCTGCATAACATCCCTGTCTCACTGGAACGTACCATTGCAGAACACCACACAAATGTGCCCTGAACCTGTACCCCTCCATAACCACCCTGTCTCACTGGAACGTACCAATGCAGAACACCACACAAATATGCCCTGAAACTGTTCCCGTCCATAACCTCCCAGTCTCACTGGAACGTACCACTGCAGAACTCCACACAAATATGCCCTGAACCTGTACCATGCATAACCTCCCTGTCTCACTGGAACGTACCAATGCAGAACTACACACAAATATGCCCTGAACCTGTACCCCTCCATAACCTCCCAGTCTCACTGGAACGCACCAATGCCGAACTCCACTCAAATATGCCCTGAACCTGTACCCTGCTTAACCTGCCTGTCTCACTGGAGCGTACCATTGCAGAACACCACAGAAATATGCCCTGAACCTGTACCCCTCCATAACCACCCTGTCTAACTGGAACGCACCAATGCAGAACTCCACACAAATATGCCCTGAACCTGTACCCCTCCATAACCTCCCTGTCTCACTGGAATGTACCAATGCAGAACTCCACCCAAATATGCCCTGAACCTGTATCCCTGCATAACCTCCCTGTCTCACTGGAACGTACCAATGCGGAACTACACAAAAATATGCCCTGAACCTGTACCCTCCATAACCTCCCTGGCTCACTGGAACGCACCAATGCCGAACTCCACTCAAATATGCCCTGAAACTTTACCCGACCATAATCTCCCTGTCTCACAGGAACGTACCACTGCAGAACTCCACACAAATATGCCCTGAACCTGTTCCCCTCCATAACCTCCCTGTCTCACTGGAATGTACCAATGCAGAACTCCACCCAAATATGCCCTGAACCTGTATACCTGCATAACCTCCCTGTCTCACTGGAACGTACCAATGCAGAACTACACAAAAATATGCCCTGAACCTGTACCCCTCCATAACCTCCCTGGCTCACTGGAACGCACCAATGCCGAACTCCACTCAAATATGCCCTGAAACTGTACCCTCCATAACCTCATTGTCTCACTGGAACGTACCAATGCTGTACTCCACACAAATATGCCCTGAACCTGTACCCCTCCATAACCTCCCTGTCTCACTGGAACGTACCAATGCAGAACTCCACACAAATATGCCCTGAACCTGTACCCCTCCATAACCTCCCTGTCTCACTAGAACGTACCACTGCAGAACTCCACACAAATTTGCCATGAACCTGTACCCGTCCATAACCTCCCTGTCTCACTGGAACGTCCCACTGCAGAACTCAACACAAATATGCCCTGAAGCTGTACCCTCCATAACCTCCCTGTCTCACTGGAATGTACCAATGCAGAACTACACACAAATATGACCTGAACCTGTACCCCTCCATAATCTCCCTGTCTCACTGGAAGGTACCAATGAAGAACTCCACACAAATATGCCCTAAACCTGTACCCCTCCATAACCTCCCTGTCTCTCTGGATCGTACCAATGCAGAACTCCACACAAATATGCCCTGAACCTGTACCCCTCATTACCTCCCTGTCTCACTGGAACGTCCCAACTCAGAACTCCACGCAAATATGCCCTGAACCTGTCCCCTCCATAACCTGCCTGTCTCACTGGAACGTACCATTGCAGAACTCCACACAAATATGCTCGGAAACCTGTACCCCTCCATAACCTCCCTGTCTCACTGGAACGTCCCAATGCAGAACTCCACACAAATATGCCCTGAACCTGTACCACTCCATAACCTCCCAGTCTCACTGGAATGTACCAATGCAGAACTACACACAAATATGCCCTGAACCTGTACCCCTCCACAACCTCCCTGTCTCACTAGAACGTACCAATGCAGAACTCCACACAAATATGCCCTGAACCTGTACCCCTCCATAACCTCCCTGTCTCTCTGGATCGTACCAATGCAGAACTCCACACAAATATGCCCTGAACCTGTACCCCTCATTACATCCCTGTCTCACTGGAACGTCGCAACGCAGAACTCCACACAAATATGCCCTGAACCTGTCCCCTCCATAACCTGCCTGTCTCAATGGAACGTAGCATTGCAGAACACCACACAAATATGCCCTGAACCTGTACCCCTCCATAACCTCCCTGTCTCACTGGAACGTACCAATGCAGAACTCCACACAAATATGCCCTGAACCTGTACCCCTCCATAACCTCCCTGTCTCACTGGAACGTCCCAACGCAGAACTCCACACAAATATGCCCTGAACCTGTACCACTCCATAACCTCCCAGTCTCACTGGAACTTACCAATGCTGAACTCCACACAAATATGCCCTGAACCTGTACCCTCCATAACCTCATTGTCTCACTGGTACGTACCAATGCTGTACTCCACACAAATATGCCCTGAACCTGTACCCCTCCATAAACTCACTGTCTCAGTGGAACGTACCAATGCAGAACTCCACACAAACATGCCCTGAACCTGTACCCTCCATATCCTCATTGTCTCACTGGAACGTACCAATGCTGTACTCCACACAAATATGCCCTGAAACTGTACCCGACCATAATCTCCCTGTCTCACAGGAACGTACCACTGCAGAACTCCACACAAATATGCCCTGAACCTGTACCCTGCATAACCTCCCTGTCTCACTGGAACGTAGCATTGCAGAACACCACACAAATATGCCCTGAACCTGTACCCCTCCATAACCTCCCTGTCTCACTGGAACGTACCAATGCAGAACTCCACACAAATATGCCCTGAACCTGTACCCCTCCATAACCTCCCTGTCTCACTGGAACGTACCAATGCAGAACTCCACACAAATATGCCCTGAACCTGTACCCCTCCATAACCTCCCTGTCTCACTGGAACGTCCCAACGCAGAACTCCACACAAATATGCCCTGAACCTGTACCACTCCATAACCTCCCAGTCTCACTGGAACGTACCAATGCAGTACTCCACACAAATATACCCTGAACCTGTACCCCTCCATAACCTCCCTGTCTCACTGGAACTTACCAATGCTGAACTCCACACAAATATGCCCTGAACATGTACCCTCCATAACCTCATTGTCTCACTGGTACGTACCAATGCTGTACTCCACACAAATATGCCCTGAACCTGTACCCCTCCATAAACTCACTGTCTCACTGGAACGTACCAATGCAGAACTCCACACAAACATGCCCTGAACCTGTACCCTCCATATCCTCATTGTCTCACTGGAACGTACCAATGCTGTACTCCACACAAATATGCCCTGAACATGTACCCGTCCATATTCTCCCTGTCTCAGTGGAACGTCCCACTGCAGAACTCCACACAAATATGCATTGAACCTGTACCCTCCATAACCTCCCTGTCTCACTAGAACGTACCACTGCAGAACTCCACACAAATTTGCCATGAACCTGTACCCTCCATAACCTCCCTGTCTGACTGGAAAGTACCAATGCAGAACTCCACACAAATATGCCCTGAAACTGTACCCGACCATAATCTCCCTGTCTCACAGGAACGTACCACTGCAGAACTCCACACAAATATGCCCTGAACCTGTACCCTGCATAACCTCCCTGTCTCACTGGAACGTACCAATGCAGAACTACACACAAATATGCCCTGAACCTGTACCCCTCCATAACCTCCCTGTCTCACTGGAACGCACCAATGCCGAACTCCACTCAAATATGCCCTGAACCTGTACCCTGCATAACATCCCTGTCTCACTGGAACGTACCATTGCAGAACACCACACAAATGTGCCCTGAACCTGTACCCCTCCATAACCACCCTGTCTCACTGGAACGTACCAATGCAGAACACCACACAAATATGCCCTGAAACTGTTCCCGTCCATAACCTCCCAGTCTCACTGGAACGTACCAATGCAGAACTACACACAAATATGCCCTGAACCTGTACCCCTCCATAACCTGCCTGTCTCACTGGAGCGTACCATTGCAGAACACCACAGAAATATGCCCTGAACCTGTACCCCTCCATAACCACCCTGTCTAACTGGAACGCACCAATGCAGAACTCCACACAAATATGCCCTGAACCTGTACCCCTCCATAACCTCCCTGTCTCACTGGAATGTACCAATGCAGAACTCCACCCAAATATGCCCTGAACCTGTATCCCTGCATAACCTCCCTGGCTCACTGGAACGCACCAATGCCGAACTCCACTCAAATATGCCCTGAACCTGTACCCTCCATAACCTCATTGTCTCACTGGAACGTACCAATGCTGTACTCCACACAAATATGCCCTGAACCTGTACCCCTCCATAACCTCCCTGTCTCACTGGAACGTACCAATGCAGAACTCCACACAAATATGCCCTGAACCTGTACCCCTCCATAACCTCCCTGTCTCACTGGAACGTACCAATGCAGAACTCCACACAAATATGCCCTGAACCTGTACCCCTCCATAACCTCCCTGTCTCACTGGAACGTCCCAACGCAGAACTCCACACAAATATGCCCTGAACCTGTACCACTCCATAACCTCCCAGTCTCACTGGAACGTACCAATGCAGAACTCCACACAAATATACCCTGAACCTGTACCCCTCCATAACCTCCCTGTCTCACTGGAACTTACCAATGCAGAATTCCACACAAATATGCCCTGAACCTGTACCCTCCATAACCTCATTGTCTCACTGGTACGTACCAATGCTGTACTCCACACAAATATGCCCTGAACCTGTACCCCTCCATAACCTCACTGTCTCACTGGAACGTACCAATGCAGAACTCCACACAAACATGCCCTGAACCTGTACCCTCCATATCCTCATTGTCTCACTGGAACGTACCAATGCTGTACTCCACACAAATATTCCCTGAACATGTACCCTTCCATATTCTCCCTGTCTCAGTGGAACGTCCCTCTGCAGAACTCCACACAAATATGCATTGAACCTGTACCCTCCATAACCTCCCTGTCTCACTAGAACGTACCACTGCAGAACTCCACACAAATTTGCCATGAACCTGTACCCTCCATAACCTCCCTGTCTGACTGGAAAGTACCAATGCAGAACTCCACACAAATATGCCCTGAACCTGTACCCTGCATAACCTCCCTGTCTCACTGGAACGTACCAATGCAGAACTACACGCAAATATGCCCTGAAACTGTACCCGACCATAATCTTCCTGTCTCACAGGAACGTACCACTGCAGAACTCCACACAAATATGCCCTGAACCTGTACCCTGCATAACCTCCCTGTCTCACTGGAACGTACCAATGCAGAACTACACACAAATATGCCCTGAACCTGTACCCCTCCATAACCTCCCTGTCTCACTGGAACGCACCAATGCCGAACTCCACTCAAATATGCCCTGAACCTGTACCCTGCATAACATCCCTGTCTCACTGGAACGTACCATTGCAGAACACCACACAAATGTGCCCTGAACCTGTACCCCTCCATAACCACCCTGTCTCACTGGAACGTACCAATGCAGAACACCACACAAATATGCCCTGAAACTGTTCCCGTCCATAACCTCCCAGTCTCACTGGAACGTACCAATGCAGAACTACACACAAATATGCCCTGAACCTGTACCCCTCCATAACCTGCCTGTCTCACTGGAGCGTACCATTGCAGAACACCACAGAAATATGCCCTGAACCTGTACCCCTCCATAACCACCCTGTCTAACTGGAACGCACCAATGCAGAACTCCACACAAATATGCCCTGAACCTGTACCCCTCCATAACCTCCCTGTCTCTCTGGATCGTACCAATGCAGAACTCCACCCAAATATGCCCTGAACCTGTATCCCTGCATAACCTCCCTGGCTCACTGGAACGCACCAATGCCGAACTCCACTCAAATATGCCCTGAACCTGTACCCTCCATAACCTCATTGTCTCACTGGAACGTACCAATGCTGTACTCCACACAAATATGCCCTGAACCTGTACCCCTCCATAACCTCCCTTCTCACTGGAAAGTACCAATGCAGAACTCCACACAAATATGCCCTGAACCTGTACCCCTCCATAACCTCCCTGTCTCACTGGAACGTACCAATGCAGAACTCCACACAAATATGCCCTGAACCTGTACCCCTCCATAACCTCCCTGTCTCACTGGAACGTCCCAACGCAGAACTCCACACAAATATGCCCTGAACCTGTACCACTCCATAACCTCCCAGTCTCACTGGAACGTACCAATGCAGAACTCCACACAAATATACCCTGAACCTGTACCCCTCCATAACCTCCCTGTCTCACTTGAACTTACCAATGCAGAACTCCACACAAATATGCCCTGAACCTGTACCCTCCATAACCTCATTGTCTCACTGGTACGTACCAATGCTGTACTCCTCACAAATATGCCCTGAACCTGTACCCCTCCATAACCTCACTGTCTCACTGGAACGTACCAATGCTGTACTCCTCACAAATATGCCCTGAACCTGTACCCCTCCATAACCTCACTGTCTCACTGGTACGTACCAATGCTGTACTCCTCACAAATATGCCCTGAACCTGTACCCCTCCATAACCTCACTGTCTCACTGGTACGTACCAATGCTGTACTCCTCACAAATATGCCCTGAACCTGTACCCCTCCATAACCTCACTGTCTCACTGGAACGTACCAATGCAGAACTCCACACAAACATGCCCTGAACCTGTACCCTCCATATCCTCATTGTCTCACTGGAACGTACCAATGCTGTACTCCACACAAATATGCCCTGAACATGTACCCGTCCATATTCTCCCTGTCTCAGTGGAACGTCCCACTGCAGAACTCCACACAAATATGCATTGAACCTGTACCCTCCATAACCTCCCTGTCTCACTAGAACGTACCACTGCAGAACTCCACACAAATTTGCCATGAACCTATACCCTCCATAACCTCCCTGTCTGACTGGAAAGTACCAATGCAGAACTCCACACAAATATGCCCTGAACCTGTACCCTGCATAACCTCCCTGTCTCACTGGAACGTACCAATGCAGAACTACACGCAAATATGCCCTGAACCTGTACCCCTCCATAACCTCCCTGTCTCACTGGAACGCACCAATGCCGAACTCCACTCAAATATGCCCTGAACCTGTACCCTGCATAACATCCCTGTCTCACTGGAACGTACCATTGCAGAACACCACACAAATGTGCCCTGAACCTGTACGCCTCCATAACCACCCTGTCTCACTGGAACGTACCAATGCAGAACACCACACAAATATGCCCTGAAACTGTTCCCGTCCATAACCTCCCAGTCTCACTGGAACGTACCACTGCAGAACTCCACACAAATATGCCCTGAACCTGTACCATGCATAACCTCCCTGTCTCACTGGAACGTACCAATGCCGAACTACACACAAATATGCCCTGAACCTGTACCCCTCCATAACCTCCCAGTCTCACTGGAAAGCACCAATGCCGAACTCCACTCAAATATGCCCTGAACCTGTACCCAGCATAACCTGCCTGTCTCACTGGAGCGTACCATTGCAGAACACCACAGAAATATGCCCTGAACCTGTACCCCTCCATAACCACCCTGTCTAACTGGAACGCACCAATGCAGAACTCCACACAAATATGCCCTGAACCTGTACCCCTCCATAACCTCCCTGTCTCACTGGAATGTACCAATGCAGAACTCCACCCAAATATGCCCTGAACCTGTATCCCTGCATAACCTCCCTGGCTCACTGGAACGCACCAATGCCGAACTCCACTCAAATATGCCCTGAAACTGTACCCGACCATAATCTCCCTGTCTCACAGGAACGTACCACTGCAGAACTCCACACAAATATGCCCTGAACCTGTACCCCTCCATAACCTCCCTGTCTCACTGGAATGTACCAATGCAGAACTCCACCCAAATATGCCCTGAACCTGTATCCCTGCATAACCTCCCTGTCTCACTGGAACGTACCAATGCAGAACTACACAAAAATATGCCCTGAACCTGTACCCCTCCATAACCTCCCTGGCTCACTGGAACGCACCAATGCCGAACTCCACTCAAATATGCCCTGAAACTGTACCCTCCATAACCTCATTGTCTCACTGGAACGTACCAATGCTGTACTCCACACAAATATGCCCTGAACCTGTACCCCTCCACAACCTCCCTGTCTCACTAGAACGTACCAATGCAGAACTCCACACAAATATGCCCTGAACCGGTACCCCTCCATAACCTCCCTGTCTCTCTGGATCGTACCAATGCAGAACTCCACACAAATATGCCCTGAACCTGTACCCATCATTACATCCCTGTCTCACTGGAACGTCGCAACGCAGAACTCCACACAAATATGCCCTGAACCTGTCCCCTCCATAACCTGCCTGTCTCAATGGAACGTAGCATTGCAGAACACCACACAAATATGCCCTGAACCTGTACCCCTCCATAACCTCCCTGTCTCACTGGAACGTACCAATGCAGAACTCCACACAAATATGCCCTGAACCTGTACCCCTCCATAACCTCCCTGTCTCACTGGAACGTACCAATGCAGAACTCCACACAAATATGCCCTGAACCTGTACCCCTCCATAACCTCCCTGTCTCATTGGAACGTCCCAACGCAGAACTCCACACAAATATGCCCTGAACCTGTACCACTCCATAACCTCCCAGTCTCACTGGAACGTACCAATGCAGAACTCCACACAAATATACCCTGAACCTGTACCCCTCCATAACCTCCCTGTCTCACTGGAACTTACCAATGCAGAACTCCACACAAATATGCCCTGAACCTGTACCCTCCATAACCTCATTGTCTCACTGGTACGTACCAATGCTGTACTCCACACAAATATGCCCTGAACCTGTACCCCTCCATAAACTCACTGTCTCACTGGAACGTACCAATGCAGAACTCCACACAAACATGCCCTGAACCTGTACCCTCCATATCCTCATTGTCTCACTGGAACGTACCAATGCTGTACTCCACACAAATATGCCCTGAACATGTACCCGTCCATATTCTCCCTGTCTCAGTGGAACGTCCCACTGCAGAACTCCACACAAATATGCATTGAACCTGTACCCTCCATAACCTCCCTGTCTCACTAGAACGTACCACTGCAGAACTCCACACAAATTTGCCATGAACCTGTACCCTCCATAACCTCCCTGTCTGACTGGAAAGTACCAATGCAGAACTCCACACAAATATGCCCTGAAACTGTACCCGACCATAATCTCCCTGTCTCACAGGAACGTACCACTGCAGAACTCCACACAAATATGCCCTGAACCTGTACCCTGCATAACCTCCCTGTCTCACTGGAACGTACCAATGCAGAACTACACACAAATATGCCCTGAACCTGTACCCCTCCATAACCTCCCTGTCTCACTGGAACGCACCAATGCCGAACTCCACTCAAATATGCCCTGAACCTGTACCCTGCATAACATCCCTGTCTCACTGGAACGTACCATTGCAGAACACCACACAAATGTGCCCTGAACCTGTACCCCTCCATAACCACCCTGTCTCAATGGAACGTACCAATGCAGAACACCACACAAATATGCCCTGAAACTGTTCCCGTCCATAACCTCCCAGTCTCACTGGAATGTACCAATGCAGAACTCCACCCAAATATGCCCTGAACCTGTATCCCTGCATAACCTCCCTGGCTCACTGGAACGCACCAATGCCGAACTCCACTCAAATATGCCCTGAACCTGTACCCTCCATAACCTCATTGTCTCACTGGAACGTACCAATGCTGTACTCCACACAAATATGCCCTGAACCTGTACCCCTCCATAACCTCCCTGTCTCACTGGAACGTACCAATGCAGAACTCCACACAAATATGCCCTGAACCTGTACCCCTCCATAACCTCCCTGTCTCACTGGAACGTACCAATGCAGAACTCCACACAAATATGCCCTGTACCTGTACCCCTCCATAACCTCCCTGTCTCACTGGAACGTCCCAACGCAGAACTCCACACAAATATGCCCTGAACCTGTACCACTCCATAACCTCCCAGTCTCACTGGAACGAACCAATGCAGAACTCCACACAAATATACCCTGAACCTGTACCCCTCCATAACCTCCCTGTCTCACTGGAACTTACCAATGCAGAACTCCACACAAATATGCCCTGAACCTGTACCCTCCATAACCTCATTGTCTCACTGGTACGTACCAATGCTGTACTCCACACAAATATGCCCTGAACCTGTACCCCTCCATAACCTCACTGTCTCACTGGAACGTACCAATGCAGAACTCCACACAAACATGCCCTGAACCTGTACCCTCCATATCCTCATTGTCTCACTGGAACGTACCAATGCTGTACTCCACACAAATATGCCCTGAACATGTACCCGTCCATATTCTCCCTGTCTCAGTGGAACGTCCCACTGCAGAACTCCACACAAATATGCATTGAACCTGTACCCTCCATAACCTCCCTGTCTCACTAGAACGTACCACTGCAGAACTCCACACAAATTTGCCATGAACCTGTACCCTCCATAACCTCCCTGTCTGACTGGAAAGTACCAATGCAGAACTCCACACAAATATGCCCTGAACCTGTACCCTGCATAACCTCCCTGTCTCACTGGAACGTACCAATGCAGAACTACACGCAAATATGCCCTGAACCTGTACCCCTCCATAACCTCCCTGTCTCACTGGAACGCACCAATGCCGAACTCCACTCAAATATGCCCTGAACCTGTACCCTGCATAACATCCCTGTCTCACTGGAACGTACCATTGCAGAACACCACACAAATGTGCCCTGAACCTGTACGCCTCCATAACCACACTGTCTCACTGGAACGTACCAATGCAGAACACCACACAAATATGCCCTGAAACTGTTCCCGTCCATAACCTCCCAGTCTCACTGGAACGTACCACTGCAGAACTCCACACAAATATGCCCTGAACCTGTACCATGCATAACCTCCCTGTCTCACTGGAACGTACCAAAGCCGAACTACACACAAATATGCCCTGAACCTGTACCCCTCCATAACCTCCCAGTCTCACTGGAAAGCACCAATGCCGAACTCCACTCAAATATGCCCTGAACCTGTACCCTGCATAACCTGCCTGTCTCACTGGAGCGTACCATTGCAGAACACCACAGAAATATGCCCTGAACCTGTACCCCTCCATAACCACCCTGTCTAACTGGAACGCACCAATGCAGAACTCCACACAAATATGCCCTGAACCTGTACCCCTCCATAACCTCCCTGTCTCACTGGAATGTACCAATGCAGAACTCCACCCAAATATGCCCTGAACCTGTATCCCTGCATAACCTCCCTGGCTCACTGGAACGCACCAATGCCGAACTCCACTCAAATATGCCCTGAAACTGTACCCGACCATAATCTCCCTGTCTCACAGGAACGTACCACTGCAGAACTCCACACAAATATGCCCTGAACCTGTACCCCTCCATAACCTCCCTGTCTCACTGGAATGTACCAATGCAGAACTCCACCCAAATATGCCCTGAACCTGTATCCCTGCATAACCTCCCTGTCTCACTGGAACGTACCAATGCAGAACTACACAAAAATATGCCCTGAACCTGTACCCCTCCATAACCTCCCTGGCTCACTGGAACGCACCAATGCCGAACTCCACTCAAATATGCCCTGAAACTGTACCCTCCATAACCTCATTGTCTCACTGGAACGTACCAATGCTGTACTCCACACAAATATGCCCTGAACCTGTACCCCTCCACAACCTCCCTGTCTCACTAGAACGTACCAATGCAGAACTCCACACAAATATGCCCTGAACCGGTACCCCTCCATAACCTCCCTGTCTCTCTGGATCGTACCAATGCAGAACTCCACACAAATATGCCCTGAACCTGTACCGATCATTACATCCCTGTCTCACTGGAACGTCGCAACGCAGAACTCCACACAAATATGCCCTGAACCTGTCCCCTCCATAACCTGCCTGTCTCAATGGAACGTAGCATTGCAGAACACCACACAAATATGCCCTGAACCTGTACCCCTCCATAACCTCCCTGTCTCACTGGAACGTACCAATGCAGAACTCCACACAAATATGCCCTGAACCTGTACCCCTCCATAACCTCCCTGTCTCACTGGAACGTACCAATGCAGAACTCCACACAAATATGCCCTGAACCTGTACCCCTCCATAACCTCCCTGTCTCACTGGAACGTCCCAACGCAGAACTCCACACAAATATGCCCTGAACCTGTACCACTCCATAACCTCCCAGTCTCACTGGAACGTACCAATGCAGAACTCCACACAAATATACCCTGAACCTGTACCCCTCCATAACCTCCCTGTCTCACTGGAACTTACCAATGCAGAACTCCACACAAATATGCCCTGAACCTGTACCCTCCATAACCTCATTGTCTCACTGGTACGTACCAATGCTGTACTCCACACAAATATGCCCTGAACCTGTACCCCTCCATAAACTCACTGTCTCACTGGAACGTACCATTGCAGAACTCCACACAAACATGCCCTGAACCTGTACCCTCCATATCCTCATTGTCTCACTGGAACGTACCAATGCTGTACTCCACACAAATATGCCCTGAACATGTACCCGTCCATATTCTCCCTGTCTCAGTGGAACTTACCAATGCAGAACTCCACACAAATATGCATTGAACCTGTACCCTCCATAACCTCCCTGTCTCACTAGAACGTACCACTGCAGAACTCCACACAAATTTGCCATGAACCTGTACCCTCCATAACCTCCCTGTCTGACTGGAAAGTACCAATGCAGAACTCCACACAAATATGCCCTGAAACTGTACCCGACCATAATCTCCCTGTCTCACAGGAACGTACCACTGCAGAACTCCACACAAATATGCCCTGAACCTGTACCCTGCATAACCTCCCTGTCTCACTGGAACGTACCAATGCAGAACTACACACAAATATGCCCTGAACCTGTACCCCTCCATAACCTCCCTGTCTCACTGGAACGCACCAATGCCGAACTCCACTCAAATATGCCCTGAACCTGTACCCTGCATAACATCCCTGTCTCACTGGAACGTACCATTGCAGAACACCACACAAATGTGCCCTGAACCTGTACCCCTCCATAACCACCCTGTCTCACTGGAACGTACCAATGCAGAACACCGCACAAATATGCCCTGAAACTGTTCCCGTCCATAACCTCCCAGTCTCACTGGAACGTACCAATGCAGAACTACACACAAATATGCCCTGAACCTGTACCCCTCCATAACCTGCCTGTCTCACTGGAGCGTACCATTGCAGAACACCACAGAAATATGCCCTGAACCTGTACCCCTCCATAACCACCCTGTCTAACTGGAACGCACCAATGCAGAACTCCACACAAATATGCCCTGAACCTGTACCCCTCCATAACCTCCCTGTCTCACTGGAATGTACCAATGCAGAACTCCACCCAAATATGCCCTGAACCTGTATCCCTGCATAACCTCCCTGGCTCACTGGAACGCACCAATGCCGAACTCCACTCAAATATGCCCTGAACCTGTACCCTCCATAACCTCATTGTCTCACTGGAACGTACCAATGCTGTACTCCACACAAATATGCCCTGAACCTGTACCCCTCCATAACCTCCCTGTCTCACTGGAACGTACCAATGCAGAACTCCACACAAATATGCCCTGAACCTGTACCCCTCCATAACCACCCTGTCTCACTGGAACGTACCAATGCAGATCTCCACACAAATATGCCCTGAACCTGTACCCCTCCATAACCTCCCTGTCTCACTGGAACGTCCCAACGCAGAACTCCACACAAATATGCCCTGAACCTGTACCACTCCATAACCTCCCAGTCTCACTGGAACGTACCAATGCAGAACTCCACACAAATATACCCTGAACCTGTACCCCTCCATAACCTCCCTGTCTCACTGGAACTTACCAATGCAGAACTCAACACAAATATGCCCTGAACCTGTACCCTCCATAACCTCATTGTCTCATTGGTACGTACCAATGCTGTACTCCACACAAATATGCCCTGAACCTGTACCCCTCCATAACCTCACTGTCTCACTGGAACGTACCAATGCAGATCTCCACACAAACATGCCCTGAACCTGTACCCTCCATATCCTCATTGTCTCACTGGAACGTACCAATGCTGTACTCCACACAAATATGCCCTGAACATGTACCCGTCCATATTCTCCCTGTCTCAGTGGAACGTCCCACTGCAGAACTCCACACAAATATGCATTGAACCTGTACCCCTCCATAACCTCCCTGTCTCACTGGAACGTACCAATGCAGAACTACACGCAAATATGCCCTGAACCTGTACCCCTCCATAACCTCCCTGTCTCACTGGAACGCACCAATGCCGAACTCCACTCAAATATGCCCTGAACCTGTACCCTGCATAACATCCCTGTCTCACTGGAACGTACCATTGCAGAACACCACACAAATGTGCCCTGAACCTGTACCCCTCCATAACCACCCTGTCTCACTGGAACGTACCAATGCAGAACACCACACAAATATGCCCTGAAACTGTTCCCGTCCATAACCTCCCAGTCTCACTGGAACGTACCACTGCAGAACTCCACACAAATATGCCCTGAACCTGTACCATGCATAACCTCCCTGTCTCACTGGAACGTACCAATGCCGAACTACACACAAATATGCCCTGAACCTGTACCCCTCCATAACCTCCCAGTCTCACTGGAAAGCACCAATGCCGAACTCCACTCAAATATGCCCTGAACCTGTACCCTGCATAACCTGCCTGTCTCACTGGAGCGTACCATTGCAGAACACCACAGAAATATGCCCTGAACCTGTACCCCTCCATAACCACCCTGTCTAACTGGAACGCACCAATGCAGAACTCCACACAAATATGCCCTGAACCTGTACCCCTCCATAACCTCCCTGTCTCACTGGAATGTACCAATGCAGAACTCCACCCAAATATGCCCTGAACCTGTATCCCTGCATAACCTCCCTGGCTCACTGGAACGCACCAATGCCGAACTCCACTCAAATATGCCCTGAAACTGTACCCGACCATAATCTCCCTGTCTCACAGGAACGTACCACTGCAGAACTCCACACAAATATGCCCTGAACCTGTACCCCTCCATAACCTCCCTGTCTCACTGGAATGTACCAATGCAGAACTCCACCCAAATATGCCCTGAACCTGTATCCCTGCATAACCTCCCTGTCTCACTGGAACGTACCAATGCAGAACTACACAAAAATATGCCCTGAACCTGTACCCCTCCATAACCTCCCTGGCTCACTGGAACGCACCAATGCCGAACTCCACTCAAATATGCCCTGAAACTGTACCCTCCATAACCTCATTGTCTCACTGGAACGTACCAATGCTGTACTCCACACAAATATGCCCTGAACCTGTACCCCTCCATAACCTCCCTGTCTCACTGGAACGTACCTATGCAGAACTCCACACAAACTTGCCCTGAACCTGTACCCTCCATATCCTCATTGTCTCACTGGAACGTACCAATGCTGTACTCCACACAAATATGCATTGAACCTGTACCCTCCATAACCTCCCTGTCTCACTGGAACGTACCACTGCAGAACTCCACACAAATTTGCCATGAACCTGTACCCTCCATAACCTCCCTGTCTGACTGGAAAGTACCAATGCAGAACTCCACACAAATATGCCCTGAAACTGTACCTGACCATAATCTCCCTGTCTCACAGGAACGTACCACTGCAGAACTCCACACAAATATGCCCTGAACCTGTACCCTGCATAACCTCCCTGTCTCACTGGAACGTACCAATGCAGAACTACACACAAATATGCCCTGAACCTGTACCCCTCCATAACCTCCCTGTCTCACTGGAACGCACCAATGCCGAACTCGACTGAAATATGCCCTGAACCTGTACCCTGCATAACCTCCCTGTCTCACTGGAAAGTACCAATGCAGAACTCCACACAAATATGCCCTGAACCTGTACCCGTCCATAACCTCCCTGTCTCACTGGAACGTCCCACTGCAGAACTCAACACAAATATGCCCTGAAGCTGTACCCTCCATAACCTCCCTGTCTCACTGGAATGTACCAATGCAGAACTACACACAAATATGACTTGAACCTGTACCCCTCCATAATCTCCCTGTCTCACTGGAAGGTACCAATGCAGAACTCCACACAAATATGCCCTGAACCTGTACCCCTCCATAACCTCCCTGTCTCTCTGGATCGTACCAATGCAGAACTCCACACAAATATGCCCTGAACCTGTACCCCTCATTACCTCCCTGTTTCACTGGAACGTCCCAACGCAGAACCCCACACAAATATGCCCTGAACCTGTCCCCTCCATAACCTGCCTGTCTCACTGGAACGTACCATTGCAGAACTCCACACAAATATGCTCGGAAACCTGTACCCCTCCATAACCTCCCTGTCTCACTGGAACGTACCAAAGCAGAACTACACACAAATATGCCCTGAACCTGTACCCCTCCATAACCTCCCTGTCTCACTGGAACGCAACAATGCCGAACTCCACTCAAATATGCCCTGAACCTGTACCCTGCATAACCTGCCTGTCTCACTGGAGCGTACCATTGCAGAACACCACAGAAATATGCCCTGAACCTGTACCCCTCCATAAACACCCTGTCTAACTGGAACGCACCAATGCAGAACTCCACACAAATATGCCCTGAACCTGTACCCCTCCATAACCTCCCAGTCTCACTGGAATGTACCAATGCAGAACTCCACCCAAATATGCCCTGAAACTGTATCCCTGCATAACCACCCTGTCTCACTGGAACGTACCAATGCAGAACTACACAGAAATATGCCCTGAACCTGTACCCCTCCATAACCTCCCTGGCTCACTGGAACGCACCAATGCCGAACTCCACTCAAATATGCCCTGAACCTGTACCCTCCATAACCTCATTGTCTCACTGGAACGTACCAATGCTGTACTCCACACAAATATGCCCTGAACCTGTACCCCTCCATAACCTCCCTGTCTCACTGGAACGTACCACTGCAGAACTCCACACAAATTTGCCATGAACCTGTACCCTCCATAACCTCCCTGTCTGACTGGAAAGTACCAATGCAGAACTCCACACAAATATGCCCTGAACCTGTACCCTGCATAACCTCCCTGTCTCACTGGAACGTACCAATGCAGATCTACACACAAATATGCCCTGAACCTGTACCCCTCCATAACCTCCCTGTCTCCCTGGAACGCACCAATGCCGAACTCCACTGAAATATGCCCTGAACCTGTACCCTGCATAACCTCCCTGTCTCACTGGAAAGTACCAATTCAGAACTCCACACAAATATGCCCTGAACCTGTACCACTCCATAACCTCCCAGTCTCACTGGAATGTACTAATGCAGAACTACACACAAATATGCCCTGAACCTGTACCCCTCCACAACCTCCCTGTCTCACTAGAACGTACCAATGCAGAACTCCACACAAATATGCCCTGAACCTGTACCCCTCCATAACCTCCCCGTCTCTCTGGATCGTACCAATGCAGAACTCCACACAAATATGCCCTGAACTTGTACCCCTCATTACCTCCCTGTCTCACTGGAACGTCCCAACGCAGAACTCCACACAAATATGCCCTGAACCTGTCCCCTCCATAACCTGCCTGTCTCAATGGAACGTACCATTGCAGAACACCACACAAATATGCCCTGATCCTGTACCCCTCCATAACCTCCCTGTCTCACTGGAACGTACCAATGCAGAACTCCACACAAATATGCCCTGAACCTGTACCCCTCCATAACCTCCCTGTCTCACTGGAACGTACCAATGCAGAACTCCACCCAAAGATGCACTGAACCTGTACCCTCCATAACCTCATTGTCTCACTGGAACGTACCAATGCTGTACTCCACACAAATATGCCCTGAACCTGTACCCCTCCATAACCTCCCTGTCTCACTGGAACGTACCAATGCAGAACTCCACACAAATATGCCCTGAACCTGTACCCCTCCATAACCTCCCTGTCTCACTGGAACGTACCAATGCAGAACTCCACACAAATATGCCCTGAACCTGTACCCCTCCATAACCTCCCTTTCTCACTGGAACGTCCCAACGCAGAACTCCACACAAATATGCCCTGAACCTGTACCACTCCATAACCTCCCAGTCTCACTGGAACGTACCAATGCAGAACTCCACACAAATATACCCTGAACCTGTACCCCTCCATAACCTCCCTGTCTCACTGGAACTTACCAATGCAGAACTCCACACAAATATGACCTGAACCTGTACCCTCCATAACCTCATTGTCTCACTGGTACGTACCAATGCTGTACTCCACACAAATATGCCCTGAACCTGTACCCCTCCATAACCTCACTGTCTCACTGGAACGTACCAATGCAGAACTCCACACAAACATGCCCTGAACCTGTACCCTCCATATCCTCATTGTCTCACTGGAACGTACCAATGCTGTACTCCACACAAATATGCCCTGAACATGTACCCGTCCATATTCTCCCTGTCTCAGTGGAACGTCCCACTGCAGAACTCCACACAAATATGCATTGAACCTGTACCCTCCATAACCTCCCTGTCTCACTAGAACGTACCACTGCAGAACTCCACACAAATTTGCCATGAACCTGTACCCTCCATAACCTCCCTGTCTGACTGGAAAGTACCAATGCAGAACTCCACACAAATATGCCCTGAACCTGTACCCTGCATAACGTCCCTGTCTCACTGGAACGTACCAATGCAGAACTACACGCAAATATGCCCTGAACCTGTACCCCTCCATAACCTCCCTGTCTCACTGGAACGCACCAATGCCGAACTCCACTCAAATATGCCCTGAACCTGTACCCTGCATAACATTCCTGTCTCACTGGAACGTACCATTGCAGAACACCACACAAATGTGCCCTGAACCTGTACCCCTCCATAACCACCCTGTCTCACTGGAACGTACCAATGCAGAACACCACACAAATATGCCCTGAAACTGTTCCCGTCCATAACCTCCCAGTCTCACTGGAACGTACCACTGCAGAACTCCACACAAATATGCCCTGAACCTGTACCATGCATAACCTCCCTGTCTCACTGGAACGTACCAATGCCGAACTACACACAAATATGCCCTGAACCTGTACCCCTCCATAACCTCCCAGTCTCACTGGAAAGCACCAATGCCGAACTCCACACAAATATGCCCTGAACCTGTACCCTGCATAACCTGCCTGTCTCACTGGAGCGTACCATTGCAGAACACCACAGAAATATGCCCTGAACCTGTACCCCTCCATAACCACCCTGTCTAACTGGAACGCACCAATGCAGAACTCCACACAAATAGGCCCTGAACCTGTACCCCTCCATAACCTCCCTGTCTCACTGGAATGTACCAATGCAGAACTCCACCCAAATATGCCCTGAACCTGTATCCCTGCATAACCTCCCTGGCTCACTGGAACGCACCAATGCCGAACTCCACTCAAATATGCCCTGAAACTGTACCCGACCATAATCTCCCTGTCTCACAGGAACGTACCACTGCAGAACTCCACACAAATATGCCCTGAACCTGTACCCCTCCATAACCTCCCTGTCTCACTGGAATGTACCAATGCAGAACTCCACCCAAATATGCCCTGAACCTGTATCCCTGCATAACCTCCCTGTCTCACTGGAACGTACCAATGCAGAACTACACAAAAATATGCCCTGAACCTGTACCCCTCCATAACCTCCCTGGCTCACTGGAACGCACCAATGCCGAACTCCACTCAAATATGCCCTGAAACTGTACCTTCCATAACCTCATTGTCTCACTGGAACGTACCAATGCTGTACTCCACACAAATATGCCCTGAACCTGTACCCCTCCATAACCTCCCTGTCTCACTGGAACGTACCTATGCAGAACTCCACACAAACTTGCCCTGAACCTGTACCCTCCATATCCTCATTGTCTCACTGGAACGTACCAATGCTGTACTCCACACAAATATGCATTGAACCTGTACCCTCCATAACCTCCCTGTCTCACTGGAACGTACCACTGCAGAACTCCACACAAATTTGCCATGAACCTGTACCCTCCATAACCTCCCTGTCTGACTGGAAAGCACCAATGCAGAACTCCACACAAATATGCCCTGAAACTGTACCTGACCATAATCTCCCTGTCTCACAGGAACGTACCACTGCAGAACTCCACACAAATATGCCCTGAACCTGTACCCTGCATAACCTCCCTGTCTCACTGGAACGTACCAATGCAGAACTACACACAAATATGCCCTGAACCTGTACCCCTCCATAACCTCCCAGTCTCACTGGAACGCACCAATGCCGAACTCGACTGAAATATGCCCTGAACCTGTACCCTGCATAACCTCCCTGTCTCACTGGAAAGTACCAATGCAGAACTCCACACAAATATGCCCTGAACCTGTACCCGTCCATAACCTCCCTGTCTCACTGGAACGTCCCACTGCAGAACTCAACACAAATATGCCCTGAAGCTGTACCCTCCATAACCTCCCTGTCTCACTGGAATGTACCAATGCAGAACTACACACAAATATGACTTGAACCTGTACCCCTCCATAATCTCCCTGTCTCACTGGAAGGTACCAATGCAGAACTCCACACAAATATGCCCTGAACCTGTACCCCTCCATAACCTCCCTGTCTCTCTGGATCGTACCAATGCAGAACTCCACACAAATATGCCCTGAACCTGTACCCCTCATTACCTCCCTGTTTCACTGGAACGTCCAACGCAGAACTCCACACAAATATGCCCTGAACCTGTCCCCTCCATAACCTGCCTGTCTCACTGGAACGTACCATTGCAGAACTCCACACAAATATGCTCGGAAACCTGTACCCCTCCATAACCTCCCTGTCTGACTGGAACGTACCAATGCAGAACTACACACAAATATGCCCTGAACCTGTACCCCTCCATAACCTCCCTGTCTCACTGGAACGCAACAATGCCGAACTCCACTCAAATATGCCCTGAACCTGTACCCTGCATAACCTGCCTGTCTCACTGGAGCGTACCATTGCAGAACACCACAGAAATATGCCCTGAACCTGTACCCCTCCATAAACACCCTGTCTAACTGGAACGCACCAATGCAGAACTCCACACAAATATGCCCTGAACCTGTACCCCTCCATAACCTCCCAGTCTCACTGGAATGTACCAATGCAGAACTCCACCCAAATATGCCCTGAACCTGTATCCCTGCATAACCACCCTGTCTCACTGGAACGTACCAATGCAGAACTACACAAAAATATGCCCTGAACCTGTACCCCTCCATAACCTCCCTGGCTCACTGGAACGCACCAATGCCGAACTCCACTCAAATATGCCCTGAACCTGTACCCTCCATAACCTCATTGTCTCACTGGAACGTACCAATGCTGTACTCCACACAAATATGCCCTGAACCTGTACCCCTCCATAACCTCCCTGTCTCACTGGAACGTACCACTGCAGAACTCCACACAAATTTGCCATGAACCTGTACCCTCCATAACCTCCCTGTCTGACTGGAAAGTACCAATGCAGAACTCCACACAAATATGCCCTGAACCTGTACCCTGCATAACCTCCCTGTCTCACTGGAACGTACCAATGCAGATCTACACACAAATATGCCCTGAACCTGTACCCCTCCATAACCTCCCTGTCTCCCTGGAACGCACCAATGCCGAACTCCACTGAAATATGCCCTGAACCTGTACCCTGCATAACCTCCCTGTCTCACTGGAAAGTACCAATTCAGAACTCCACACAAATATGCCCTGAACCTGTACCACTCCATAACCTCCCAGTCTCACTGGAATGTACCAATGCAGAACTACACACAAATATGCCCTGAACCTGTACCCCTCCACAACCTCCCTGTCTCACTAGAACGTACCAATGCAGAACTCCACACAAATATGCCCTGAACCTGTACCCCTCCATAACCTCCCTGTCTCTCTGGAACGTACCAATGCAGAACTCCACCCAAATATGCCCTGAACCTGTATCCCTGCATAACCTCCCTGGCTCACTGGAACGCACCAATGCCGAACTCCACTCAAATATGCCCTGAACCTGTACCCTCCATAACCTCATTGTCTCACTGGAACGTACCAATGCTGTACTCCACACAAATATGCCCTGAACCTGTACCCCTCCATAACCTCCCTGTCTCACTGGAACGTACCAATGCAGAACTCCACACAAATATGCCCTGAACCTGTACCCCTCCATAACCTCCCTGTCTCACTGGAACGTACCAATGCAGAACTCCACACAAATATGCCCTGAACCTGTACCCCTCCATAACCTCCCTGTCTCACTGGAACGTCCCAACGCAGAACTCCACACAAATATGCCCTGAACCTGTACCACTCCATAACCTCCCAGTCTCACTGGAACGTACCAATGCAGAACTCCACACAAATATACCCTGAACCTGTACCCCTCCATAACCTCCCTGTCTCACTGGAACTTACCAATGCAGAACTCCACACAAATATGCCCTGAACCTGTACCCTCCATAACCTCATTGTCTCACTGGTACGTACCAATGCTGTACTCCACACAAATATGCCCTGAACCTGTACCCCTCCATAACCTCACTGTCTCACTGGAACGTACCAATGCAGAACTCCACACAAATATGCCCTGAACCTGTACCCTCCATATCCTCATTGTCTCACTGGAACGTACCAATGCTGTACTCCACACAAATATGCCCTGAACATGTACCCGTCCATATTCTCCCTGTCTCAGTGGAACGTCCCACTGCAGAACTCCACACAAATATGCATTGAACCTGTACCCTCCATAACCTCCCTGTCTCACTAGAACGTACCACTGCAGAACTCCACACAAATTTGCCATGAACCTGTACCCTCCATAACCTCCCTGTCTGACTGGAAAGTACCAATGCAGAACTCCACACAAATATGCCCTGAACCTGTACCCTGCATAACCTCCCTGTCTCACTGGAACGTACCAATGCAGAACTACACGCAAATATGCCCTGAACCTGTACCCCTCCATAACCTCCCTGTCTCACTGGAACGCACCAATGCCGAACTCCACTCAAATATGCCCTGAACCTGTACCCTGCAAAACATCCCTGTCTCACTGGAACGTACCATTGCAGAACACCACACAAATGTGCCCTGAACCTGTACCCCTCCATAACCACCCTGTCTCACTGGAACGTACCAATGCAGAACACCACACAAATATGCCCTGAAACTGTTCCCGTCCATAACCTCCCAGTCTCACTGGAACGTACCACTGCAGAACTCCACACAAATATGCCCTGAACCTGTACCATGCATAACCTCCCTGTCTCACTGGAACGTACCAATGCCGAACTACACACAAATATGCCCTGAACCTGTACCCCTCCATAACCTCCCAGTCTCACTGGAAAGCACCAATGCCGAACTCCACACAAATATGCCCTGAACCTGTACCCTGCATAACCTGCCTGTCTCACTGGAGCGTACCATTGCAGAACACCACAGAAATATGCCCTGAACCTGTACCCCTCCATAACCACCCTGTCTAACTGGAACGCACCAATGCAGAACTCCACACAAATATGCCCTGAACCTGTACCCCTCCATAACCTCCCTGTCTCACTGGAATGTACCAATGCAGAACTCCACCCAAATATGCCCTGAACCTGTATCCCTGCATAACCTCCCTGGCTCACTGGAACGCACCAATGCCGAACTCCACTCAAATATGCCCTGAAACTGTACCCGACCATAATCTCCCTGTCTCACAGGAACGTACCACTGCAGAACTCCACACAAATATGCCCTGAACCTGTACCCCTCCATAACCTCCCTGTCTCACTGGAATGTACCAATGCAGAACTCCACCCAAATATGCCCTGAACCTGTATCCCTGCATAACCTCCCTGTCTCACTGGAACGTACCAATGCAGAACTACACAAAAATATGCCCTGAACCTGTACCCCTCCATAACCTCCCTGGCTCACTGGAACGCACCAATGCCGAACTCCACTCAAATATGCCCTGAAACTGTACCCTCCATAACCTCATTGTCTCACTGGAACGTACCAATGCTGTACTCCACACAAATATGCCCTGAACCTGTACCCCTCCATAACCTCCCTGTCTCACTGGAACGTACCTATGCAGAACTCCACACAAACTTGCCCTGAACCTGTACCCTCCATATCCTCATTGTCTCACTGGAACGTACCAATGCTGTACTCCACACAAATATGCATTGAACCTGTACCCTCCATAACCTCCCTGTCTCACTGGAACGTACCACTGCAGAACTCCACACAAATTTGCCATGAACCTGTACCCTCCATAACCTCCCTGTCTGACTGGAAAGCACCAATGCAGAACTCCACACAAATATGCCCTGAAACTGTACCTGACCATAATCTCCCTGTCTCACAGGAACGTACCACTGCAGAACTCCACACAAATATGCCCTGAACCTGTACCCTGCATAACCTCCCTGTCTCACTGGAACGTACCAATGCAGAACTACACACAAATATGCCCTGAACCTGTACCCCTCCATAACCTCCCAGTCTCACTGGAACGCACCAATGCCGAACTCGACTGAAATATGCCCTGAACCTGTACCCTGCATAACCTCCCTGTCTCACTGGAAAGTACCAATGCAGAACTCCACACAAATATGCCCTGAACCTGTACCCGTCCATAACCTCCCTGTCTCACTGGAAAGTCCCACTGCAGAACTCAACACAAATATGCCCTGAAGCTGTACCCTCCATAACCTCCCTGTCTCACTGGAATGTACCAATGCAGAACTACACACAAATATGACTTGAACCTGTACCCCTCCATAATCTCCCTGTCTCACTGGAAGGTACCAATGCAGAACTCCACACAAATATGCCCTGAACCTGTACCCCTCCATAACCTCCCTGTCTCTCTGGATCGTACCAATGCAGAACTCCACACACATATGCCCTGAACCTGTACCCCTCATTACCTCCCTGTTTCACTGGAACGTCCAACGCAGAACTCCACACAAATATGCCCTGAACCTGTCCCCTCCATAACCTGCCTGTCTCACTGGAACGTACCATTGCAGAACTCCACACAAATATGCTCGGAAACCTGTACCCCTCCATAACCTCCCTGTCTGACTGGAACGTACCAATGCAGAACTACACACAAATATGCCCTGAACCTGTACCCCTCCATAACCTCCCTGTCTCACTGGAACGCAACAATGCCGAACTCCACTCAAATATGCCCTGAACCTGTACCCTGCATAACCTGCCTGTCTCACTGGAGCGTACCATTGCAGAACACCACAGAAATATGCCCTGAACCTGTACCCCTCCATAAACACCCTGTCTAACTGGAACGCACCAATGCAGAACTCCACACAAATATGCCCTGAACCTGTACCCCTCCATAACCTCCCAGTCTCACTGGAATGTACCAATGCAGAACTCCACCCAAATATGCCCTGAACCTGTATCCCTGCATAACCACCCTGTCTCACTGGAACGTACCAATGCAGAACTACACAAAAATATGCCCTGAACCTGTACCCCTCCATAACCTCCCTGGCTCACTGGAACGCACCAATGCCGAACTCCACTCAAATATGCCCTGAACCTGTACCCTCCATAACCTCATTGTCTCACTGGAACGTACCAATGCTGTACTCCACACAAATATGCCCTGAACCTGTACCCCTCCATAACCTTCCTGTCTCACTGGAACGTACCACTGCAGAACTCCACACAAATTTGCCATGAACCTGTACCCTCCATAACCTCCCTGTCTGACTGGAAAGTACCAATGCAGAACTCCACACAAATATGCCCTGAAACTGTAGTTGACCATAATCTCCCTGTCTCACAGGAACGTACCACGGCAGAACTCCACACAAATATGCCCTGAACCTGTACCCTGCATAACCTCCCTGTCTCACTGGAACGTACCAATGCAGATCTACACACAAATATGCCCTGAACCTGTACCCCTCCATAACCTCCCTGTCTCCCTGGAACGCACCAATGCCGAACTCCACTGAAATATGCCCTGAACCTGTACCCTGCATAACCTCCCTGTCTCACTGGAAAGTACCAATTCAGAACTCCACACAAATATGCCCTGAACCTGTACCACTCCATAACCTCCCAGTCTCACTGGAATGTACCAATGCAGAACTACACACAAATATGCCCTGAACCTGTACCCCTCCACAACCTCCCTGTCTCACTAGAACGTACCAATGCAGAACTCCACACAAATATGCCCTGAACCTGTACCCCTCCATAACCTCCCTGTCTCTCTGGAACGTACCAATGCAGAACTCCACCCAAATATGCCCTGAACCTGTATCCCTGCATAACCTCCCTGGCTCACTGGAACGCACCAATGCCGAACTCCACTCAAATATGCCCTGAACCTGTACCCTCCATAACCTCATTGTCTCACTGGAACGTACCAATGCTGTACTCCACACAAATATGCCCTGAACCTGTACCCCTCCATAACCTCCCTGTCTCACTGGAACGTACCAATGCAGAACTCCACACAAATATGCCCTGAACCTGTACCCCTCCATAACCTCCCTGTCTCACTGGAACGTACCAATGCAGAACTCCACACAAATATGCCCTGAACCTGTACCCCTCCATAACCTCCCTGTCTCACTGGAACGTCCCAACGCAGAACTCCACACAAATATGCCCTGAACCTGTACCACTCCATAACCTCCCAGTCTCACTGGAACGTACCAATGCAGAACTCCACACAAATATACCCTGAACCTGTACCCCTCCATAACCTCCCTGTCTCACTGGAACTTACCAATGCAGAACTCCACACAAATATGCCCTGAACCTGTACCCTCCATAACCTCATTGTCTCACTGGTACGTACCAATGCTGTACTCCACACAAATATGCCCTGAACCTGTACCCCTCCATAACCTCACTGTCTCACTGGAACGTACCAATGCAGAACTCCACACAAATATGCCCTGAACCTGTACCCTCCATATCCTCATTGTCTCACTGGAACGTACCAATGCTGTACTCCACACAAATATGCCCTGAACATGTACCCGTCCATATTCTCCCTGTCTCAGTGGAACGTCCCACTGCAGAACTCCACACAAATATGCATTGAACCTGTACCCTCCATAACCTCCCTGTCTCACTAGAACGTACCACTGCAGAACTCCACACAAATTTGCCATGAACCTGTACCCTCCATAACCTCCCTGTCTGACTGGAAAGTACCAATGCAGAACTCCACACAAATATGCCCTGAACCTGTACCCTGCATAACCTCCCTGTCTCACTGGAACGTACCAATGCAGAACTACACGCAAATATGCCCTGAACCTGTACCCCTCCATAACCTCCCTGTCTCACTGGAACGCACCAATGCCGAACTCCACTCAAATATGCCCTGAACCTGTACCCTGCAAAACATCCCTGTCTCACTGGAACGTACCATTGCAGAACACCACACAAATGTGCCCTGAACCTGTACCCCTCCATAACCACCCTGTCTCACTGGAACGTACCAATGCAGAACACCACACAAATATGCCCTGAAACTGTTCCCGTCCATAACCTCCCAGTCTCACTGGAACGTACCACTGCAGAACTCCACACAAATATGCCCTGAACCTGTACCATGCATAACCTCCCTGTCTCACTGGAACGTACCAATGCCGAACTACACACAAATATGCCCTGAACCTGTACCCCTCCATAACCTCCCAGTCTCACTGGAAAGCACCAATGCCGAACTCCACTCAAATATGCCCTGAACCTGTACCCTGCATAACCTGCCTGTCTCACTGGAGCGTACCATTGCAGAACACCACAGAAATATGCCCTGAACCTGTACCCCTCCATAACCACCCTGTCTAACTGGAACGCACCAATGCAGAACTCCACACAAATATGCCCTGAACCTGTACCCCTCCATAACCTCCCTGTCTCACTGGAATGTACCAATGCAGAACTCCACCCAAATATGCCCTGAACCTGTATCCCTGCATAACCTCCCTGGCTCACTGGAACGCACCAATGCCGAACTCCACTCAAATATGCCCTGAAACTGTACCCGACCATAATCTCCCTGTCTCACAGGAACGTACCACTGCAGAACTCCACACAAATATGCCCTGAACCTGTACCCCTCCATAACCTCCCTGTCTCACTGGAATGTACCAATGCAGAACTCCACCCAAATATGCCCTGAACCTGTATCCCTGCATAACCTCCCTGTCACACTGGAACGTACCAATGCAGAACTACACAAAAATATGCCCTGAACCTGTACCCCTCCATAACCTCCCTGGCTCACTGGAACGCACCAATGCCGAACTCCACTCAAATATGGTCTGAAACTGTACCCTCCATAACCTCATTGTCTCACTGGAACGTACCAATGCTGTACTCCACACAAATATGCCCTGAACCTGTACCCCTCCATAACCTCCCTGTCTCACTGGAACTTACCTATGCAGAACTCCACACAAACTTGCCCTGAACCTGTACCCTCCATATCCTCATTGTCTCACTGGAACGTACCAATGCTGTACTCCACACAAATATGCATTGAACCTGTACCCTCCATAACCTCCCTGTCTCACTGGAACGTACCACTGCAGAACTCCACACAAATTTGCCATGAACCTGTACCCTCCATAACCTCACTGTCTGACTGGAAAGTACCAATGCAGAACTCCACACAAATATGCCCTGAAACTGTACCTGACCATAATCTCCCTGTCTCACAGGAACGTACCACTGCAGAACTCCACACAAATATGCCCTGAACCTGTACCCTGCATAACCTCCCTGTCTCACTGGAACGTACCAATGCAGAACTACACACAAATATGCCCTGAACCTGTACCACTCCATAACCTCCCTGTCTCACTGGAACGCACCAATGCCGAACTCGACTGAAATATGCCCTGAACCTGTACCCTGCATAACCTCCCTGTCTCACTGGAAAGTACCAATGCAGAACTCCACACAAATATGCCCTGAACCTGTACCCGTCCATAACCTCCCTGTCTCACTGGAACGTCCCACTGCAGAACTCAACACAAATATGCCCTGAAGCTGTACCCTCCATAACCTCCCTGTCTCACTGGAATGTACCAATGCAGAACTACACACAAATATGACTTGAACCTGTACCCCTCCATAATCTCCCTGTCTCACTGGAAGGTACCAATGCAGAACTCCACACAAATATGCCCTGAACCTGTACCCCTCCATAACCTCCCTGTCTCTCTGGATCGTACCAATGCAGAACTCCACACAAATATGCCCTGAACCTGTACCCCTCATTACCTCCCTGTTTCACTGGAACGTCCCAACGCAGAACTCCACACAAATATGCCCTGAACCTGTCCCCTCCATAACCTGCCTGTCTCACTGGAACGTACCATTGCAGAACTCCACACAAATATGCTCGGAAACCTGTACCCCTCCATAACCTCCCTGTCTCACTGGAACGTACCAATGCAGAACTACACACAAATATGCCCTGAACCTGTACCCCTCCATAACCTCCCTGTCTCACTGGAACGCAACAATGCCGAACTCCACTCAAATATGCCCTGACCCTGTACCCTGCATAACCTGCCTGTCTCACTGGAGCGTACCATTGCAGAACACCACAGAAATATGCCCTGAACCTGTACCCCTCCATAAACACCCTGTCTAACTGGAACGCACCAATGCAGAACTCCACACAAATATGCCCTGAACCTGTACCCCTCCATAACCTCCCAGTCTCACTGGAATGTACCAATGCAGAACTCCACCCAAATATGCCCTGAACCTGTATCCCTGCATAACCACCCTGTCTCACTGGAACGTACCAATGCAGAACTCCACACAAAAATATGCCCTGAACCTGTACCCCTCCATAACCTCCCTGGCTCACTGGAACGCACCAATGCCGAACTCCACTCAAATATGCCCTGAACCTGTACCCTCCATAACCTCATTGTCTCACTGGAACGTACCAATGCTGTACTCCACACAAATATGCCCTGAGCCTGTACCCCTCCATAACCTCCCTGTCTCACTGGAACGTACCATTGCAGAACTCCACACAAATTTGCCATGAACCTGTACCCTCCATAACCTCCCTGTCTGACTGGAAAGTACCAATGCAGAACTCCACAAAAATATGCCCTGAAACTGTAGTTGACCATAATCTCCCTGTCTCACAGGAACGTACCACGGCAGAACTCCACACAAATATGCCCTGAACCTGTACCCTGCATAACCCCCCTGTCTCACTGGAACGTACCAATGCAGATCTACACACAAATATGCCCTGAACCTGTACCCCTCCATAACCTCCCTGTCTCCCTGGAACGCACCAATGCCGAACTCCACTGAAATATGCCCTGAACCTGTACCCTGCATAACCTCCCTGTCTCACTGGAAAGTACCAATTCAGAACTCCACACAAATATGCCCTGAACCTGTACCACTCCATAACCTCCCAGTCTCACTGGAATGTACCAATGCAGAACTACACACAAATATGCCCTGAACCTGTACCCCTCCACAACCTCCCTGTCTCACTAGAACGTACCAATGCAGAACTCCACACAAATATGCCCTGAACCTGTACCCCTCCATAACCTCCCTGTCTCTCTGGATCGTACCAATGCAGAACTCCACACAAATATGCCCTGAACTTGTACCCCTCATTACCTCCCTGTCTCACTGGAACGTCCCAACGCAGAACTCCACACAAATATGCCCTGAACCTGTCCCCTCCATAACCTGCCTGTCTCAATGGAACGTACCATTGCAGAACACCACACAAATATGCCCTGATCCTGTACCCCTCCATAACCTCCCTGTCTCACTGGAACGTACCAATGCAGAACTCCACACAAATATGCCCTGAACCTGTACCCCTCCATAACCTCCCTGTCTCACTGGAACGTACCAATGCAGAACTCCACACAAATATGCCCTGAACCTGTACCCCTCCATAACCTCCCTGTCTCACTGGAACGTCCCAACGCAGAACTCCACACAAATATGCCCTGAACCTGTACCACTCCATAACCTCCCAGTCTCACTGGAACGTACCAATGCAGAACTCCACACAAATATACCCTGAACCTGTACCCCTCCATAACCTCCCTGTCTCACTGGAACTTACCAATGCAGAACTCCACACAAATATGCCCTGAACCTGTACCCTCCATAACCTCATTGTCTCACTGGTACGTACCAATGCTGTACTCCACACAAATATGCCCTGAACCTGTACCCCTCCATAACCTCACTGTCTCACTGGAACGTACCAATGCAGAACTCCACACAAACATGCCCTGAACCTGTACCCTCCATATCCTCATTGTCTCACTGGAACGTACCAATGCTGTACTCCACACAAATATGCCCTGAACATGTACCCGTCCATATTCTCCCTGTCTCAGTGGAACGTCCCACTGCAGAACTCCACACAAATATGCATTGAACCTGTACCCTCCATAACCTCCCTGTCTCACTAGAACGTACCACTGCAGAACTCCACACAAATTTGCCATGAACCTGTACCCTCCATAACCTCCCTGTCTGACTGGAAAGTACCAATGCAGAACTCCACACAAATATGCCCTGAACCTGTACCCTGCATAACCTCCCTGTCTCACTGGAACGTACCAATGCAGAACTACACGCAAATATGCCCTGAACCTGTACCCCTCCATAACCTCCCTGTCTCACTGGAACGCACCAATGCCGAACTCCACTCAAATATGCCCTGAACCTGTACCCTGCATAACATCCCTGTCTCACTGGAACGTACCATTGCAGAACACCACACAAATGTGCCCTGAACCTGTACCCCTCAATAACCACCCTGTCTCACTGGAACGTACCAATGCAGAACACCACACAAATATGCCCTGAAACTGTTCCCGTCCATAACCTCCCAGTCTCACTGGAACGTACCACTGCAGAACTCCACACAAATATGCCCTGAACCTGTACCATGCATAACCTCCCTGTCTCACTGGAACGTACCAATGCCGAACTACACATAAATATGCCCTGAACCTGTACCCCTCCATAACCTCCCAGTCTCACTGGAAAGCACCAATGCCGAACTCCACTCAAATATGCCCTGAACCTGTACCATGCATAACCTGCCTGTCTCACTGGAGCGTACCATTGCAGAACACCACAGAAATATGCCCTGAACCTGTACCCCTCCATAACCACCCTGTCTAACTGGAACGCACCAATGCAGAACTCCACACAAATATGCCCTGAACCTGTACCCCTCCATAACCTCCCTGTCTCACTGGAATGTACCAATGCAGAACTCCACCCAAATATGCCCTGAACCTGTATCCCTGCATAACCTCCCTGTCTCACTGGAACGTACCAATGCAGAACTACACAAAAATATGCCCTGAACCTGTACACCTCCATAACCTCCCTGGCTCACTGGAACGTACCTATGCAGAACTCCACACAAACTTGCCCTGAACCTGTACCCTCCATATCCTCATTGTCTCACTGGAACGTACCAATGCTGTACTCCACACAAATATGCATTGAACCAGTACCCTCCATAAACTCCCTGTCTCACTGGAACGTACCACTGCAGAACTCCACACAAATTTGCCATGAACCTGTACCCTCCATAACCTCCCTGTCTGACTGGAAAGTACCAATGCAGAACTCCACACAAATATGCCCTGAAATTGTACCTGACCATAATCTCCCTGTCTCACAGGAACGTACCACTGCAGAACTCCACACAAATATGCCCTGAACCTGTACCCTGCATAACCTCCCTGTCTCACTGGAACGTACCAATGCAGAACTACACACAAATATGCCCTGAACCTGTACCCCTCCATAACCTCCCTGTCTCACTGGAACGCACCAATGCCGAACTCGACTGAAATATGCCCTGAACCTGTACCCTGCATAACCTCCCTGTCTCACTGGAAAGTACCAATGCAGAACTCCACACAAATATGCCCTGAACCTGTACCCGTCCATAACCTCCCTGTCTCACTGGAACGTCCCACTGCAGAACTCAACACAAATATGCCCTGAAGCTGTACCCTCCATAACCTCCCTGTCTCACTGGAATGTACCAATGCAGAACTACACACAAATATGACTTGAACCTGTACCCCTCCATAATCTCCCTGTCTCACTGGAAGGTACCAATGCAGAACTCCACACAAATATGCCCTGAACCTGTACCCCTCCATAACCTCCCTGTCTCTCTGGATCGTACCAATGCAGACTCCACACAAATATGCCCTGAACCTGTACCCCTCATTACCTCCCTGTTTCACTGGAACGTCCCAACGCAGAACTCCACACAAATATGCCCTGAACCTGTCCCCTCCATAACCTGTCTGTCTCACTGGAACGTACCATTGCAGAACTCCACACAAATATGCTCGGAAACCTGTACCCCTCCATAACCTCCCTGTCTCACTGGAACGTACCAATGCAGAACTACACACAAATATGCCCTGAACCTGTACCCCTCCATAACCTCCCTGTCTCACTGGAACGCAACAATGCCGAACTCCACTCAAATATGCCCTGAACCTGTACCCTGCATAACCTGCCTGTCTCACTGGAGCGTACCATTGCAGAACACCACAGAAATATGCCCTGAACCTGTACCCCTCCATAAACACCCTGTCTAACTGGAACGCACCAATGCAGAACTCCACACAAATATGCCCTGAACCTGTACCCCTCCATAACCTCCCTGTCTCACTGGAACGTACCAATGCAGAACTCCACTCAAATATGCCCTGAACCTGTACCCTCCATAACCTCATTGTCTCACTGGAACGTACCAATGCTGTACTCCACACATATATGCCCTGAACCTGTACCCCTCCACAACCTCCCTGTCTCACTGGAACGTACCACTGCAGAACTCCACACAAATTTGCCCTGAACCTGTATCCCTGCATAACCACCCTGTCTCACAGGAACGTACCACTGCAGAACTCCACACAAATATGCCCTGAACCTGTACCCTGCATAACCTCCCTGTCTCACTGGAACGTACCAATGCAGATCTACACACAAATATGCCCTGAACCTGTACCCCTCCATAACCTCCCTGTCTCCCTGGAACGCACCAATGCCGAACTCCACTGAAATATGCCCTGAACCTGTACCCTGCATAACCTCCCTGTCTCACTGGAAAGTACCAATGCAGAACTCCACACAAATATGCCCTGAACCTGTACCACTCCATAACCTCCCAGTCTCACTGGAATGTACCAATGCAGAACTACACACAAATATGCCCTGAACCTGTACCCCTCCACAACCTCCCTGTCTCACTAGAACGTACCAATGCAGAACTCCACACAAATATGCCCTGAACCTGTACCCCTCCATAACCTCCCTGTCTCTCTGGATCGTACCAATGCAGAACTCCACTCAAATATGCCCTGAACTTGTACCCCTCATTACCTCCCTGTCTCACTGGAACGTCCCAACGCAGAACTCCACACAAATATGCCCTGAACCTGTCCCCTCCATAACCTGCCTGTCTCAATGGAACGTACCATTGCAGAACACCACACAAATATGCCCTGATCCTGTACCCCTCCATAACCTCCCTGTCTCACTGGAACGTACCAATGCAGAACTCCACACAAATATGCCCTGAACCTGTACCCCTCCATAACCTCCCTGTCTCACTGGAACGTACCAATGCAGAACTCCACACAAATATGCCCTGAACCTGTACCCCTCCATAACCTCCCTGTCTCACTGGAACGTCCCAACGCAGAACTCCACACAAATATGCCCTGAACCTGTACCACTCCATAACCTCCCAGTCTCACTGGAACGTACCAATGCAGAACTCCACACAAATATACCCTGAACCTGTACCCCTCCATAACCTCCCTGTCTCACTGGAACTTGCCAATGCAGAACTCCACACAAATATGCCCTGAACCTGTACCCTCCATAACCTCATTGTCTCACTGGTACGTACAAATGCTGTACTCCACACAAATATGCCCTGAACCTGTACCCCTCCATAACCTCACTGTCTCACTGGAACGTACCAATGCAGAAATCCACACAAACATGCCCTGAACCTGTACCCTCCATATCCTCATTGTCTCACTGGAACGTACCAATGCTGTACTCCACACAAATATGCCCTGAACATGTACCCGTCCATATTCTCCCTGTCTCAGTGGAACGTCCCACTGCAGAACTCCACACAAATATGCATTGAACCTGTACCCTCCATAACCTCCCTGTCTCACTAGAACGTACCACTGCAGAACTCCACACAAATTTGCCATGAACCTGTACCCTCCATAACCTCCCTGTCTGACTGGAAAGTACCAATGCAGAACTCCACACAAATATGCCCTGAACCTGCACCCTGCATAACCTCCCTGTCTCACTGGAACGTACCAATGCAGAACTACACGCAAATATGCCCTGAACCTGTACCCCTCCATAACCTCCCTGTCTCACTGGAACGCACCAATGCCGAACTCCACTCAAATATGCCCTGAACCTGTACCCTGCATAACATCCCTGTCTCACTGGAACGTACCATTGCAGAACACCACACAAATGTGCCCTGAACCTGTACCCCTCCATAACCACCCTGTCTCACTGGAACGTACCAATGCAGAACACCACACAAATATGCCCTGAAACTGTTCCCGTCCATAACCTCCCAGTCTCACTGGAACGTACCACTGCAGAACTCCACACAAATATGCCCTGAACCTGTACCATGCATAACCTCCCTGTCTCACTGGAACGTACCAATGCCGAACTACACACAAATATGCCCTGAACCTGTACCCCTCCATAACCTCCCAGTTTCACTGGAAAGCACCAATGCCGAACTCCACTCAAATATGCCCTGAACCTGTACCCTGCATAACCTGCCTGTTTCACTGGAGCGTACCATTGCAGAACACCACAGAAATATGTCCTGAACCTGTACCCCTCCATAACCACCCTGTCTAACTGGAACGCACCAATGCAGAACTCCACACAAATATGCCCTGAACCTGTACCCCTGCATAACCTCCCTGTCTCACTGGAATGTACCAATGCACAACTCCACCCAAATATGCCCTGAACCTGTATCCCTGCATAACCTCCCTGGCTCACTGGAACGCACCAATGCCGAACTCCACTCAAATATGCCCTGAAACTGTACCCGACCATAATCTCCCTGTCTCACAGGAACGTACCAATGCAGAACTCCACACAAATATGCCCTGAACCTGTACCCCTCCATAACCTCCCTGTCTCACTGGAATGTACCAATGCAGAACTCCACCCAAATATGCCCTGAACCTGTATCCCTGCATAACCTCCCTGTCTCACTGGAACGTACCAATGCAGAACTACACAAAAATATGCCCTGAACCTGTACCCCTCCATAACCTCCCTGGCTCACTGGAACGCACCAATGCCGAACTCCACTCAAATATGCCCTGAAACTGTACCCTCCATAACCTCATTGTCTCACTGGAACGTACCAATGCTGTACTCCACACAAATATGCCCTGAACCTGTACCCCTCCATAACCTCCCTGTCTCACTGGAACGTACCTATGCAGAACTCCACACAAACTTGCCCTGAACCTGTACCCTCCATATCCTCATTGTCTCACTGGAACGTACCAATGCTGTACTGCACACAAATATGCATTGAACCTGTACCCTCCATAACCTCCCTGTCTCACTGGAACGTACCACTGCAGAACTCCACACAAATTTGCCATGAACCTGTACCCTCCATAACCTCCCTGTCTGACTGGAAAGTACCAATGCAGAACTCCACTCAAATATGCCCTGAAACTGTACCTGACCATAATCTCCCTGTCTCACAGGAACGTACCACTGCAGAACTCCACACAAATATGCCCTGAACCTATACCCTGCATAACCTCCCTGTCTCACTGGAACGCACCAATGCCGAACTCGACTGAAATATGCCCTGAACCTGTACCCTGCATAACCTCCCTGTCTCACTGGAAAGTACCAATGCAGAACTCCACACAAATATGCCCTGAACCTGTACCCGTCCATAACCTCCCTGTCTCACTGGAACGTCCCACTGCAGAACTCAACACAAATATGCCCTGAAGCTGTACCCTCCATAACCTCCCTATCTCACTGGAATGTACCAATGCAGAACTACACACAAATATGACTTGAACCTGTACCCCTCCATAATCTCCCTGTCTCACTGGAAGGTACCAATGCAGAACTCCACACAAATATGCCCTGAAGCTGTACCCCTCCATAACCTCCCTGTCTCTCTGGATCTTACCAATGCAGAACTCCACACAAATATGCCCTGAACCTGTACCCCTCATTACCTCCCTGTTTCACTGGAACGTCCCAACGCAGAACTCCACACAAATATGCCCTGAACCTGTCCCCTCCATAACCTGCCTGTCTCACTGGAACGTACCATTGCAGAACTCCACACAAATATGCTCGGAAACCTGTACGCCTCCATAACCTCCCTGTCTCACTGGAACGTACCAATGCAGAACTACACACAAATATGCCCTGAACCTGTACCCCTCCATAACCTCCCTGTCTCACTGGAACGCAACAATGCCGAACTCCACTCAAATATGCCCTGAACCTGTACCCTGCATAACCTGCCTGTCTCACTGGAGCGTACCATTGCAGAACACCACAGAAATATGCCCTGAACCTGTACCTGACCATAATCTCCCTGTCTCACAGGAACGTACCACTGCAGAACTCCACACAAATATGCCCTGAACCTGTACCCCTCATTACCTCCCTGTTTCACTGGAACGTCCCAACGCAGAACTCCACACAAATATGCCCTGAACCTGTCCCCTCCATAACCTGCCTGTCTCACTGGAACGTACCATTGCAGAACTCCACACAAATATGCTCGGAAACCTGTACCCCTCCATAACCTCCCTGTCTCACTGGAACGTACCAATGCAGAACTACACACAAATATGCCCTGAACCTGTACCCCTGCATAACCTCCCTGTCTCACTGGAACGCAACAATGCCGAACTCGACTGAAATATGCCCTGAACCTGTACCCTGCATAACCTCCCTGTCTCACTGGAAAGTACCAATGCAGAACTCCACACAAATATGCCCTGAACCTGTACCCGTCCATAACCTCCCTGTCTCACTGGAACGTCCCACTGCAGAACTCAACACAAATATGCCCTGAAGCTGTACCCTCCATAACCTCCCTGTCTCACTGGAATGTACCAATGCAGAACTACACACAAATATGACTTGAACCTGTACCCCTCCATAATCTCCCTGTCTCACTGGAAGGTACCAATGCAGAACTCCACACAAATATGCCCTGAACCTGTACCCCTCCATAACCTCCCTGTCTCTCTGGATCGTACCAATGCAGAACTCCACACAAATATGCCCTGAACCTGTACCCCTCATTACCTCCCTGTTTCACTGGAACGTCCCAACGCAGAACTCCACACAAATATGCCCTGAACCTGTCCCCTCCATAACCTGCCTGTCTCACTGGAACGTACCATTGCAGAACTCCACACAAATATGCTCGGAAACCTGTACCCCTCCATAACCTCCCTGTCTCACTGGAACGTACCAATGCAGAACTACACACAAATATGCCCTGAACCTGTACCCCTCCATAACCTCCCTGTCTCACTGGAACGCAACAATGCCGAACTCCACTCAAATATGCCCTGAACCTGTACCCTGCATAACCTGCCTGTCTCACTGGAGCGTACCATTGCAGAACACCACAGAAATATGCCCTGAACCTGTACCCCTCCATAAACACCCTGTCTAACTGGAACGCACCAATGCAGAACTCCACACAAATATGCCCTGAACCTGTACCCCTCCATAACCTCCCAGTCTCACTGGAATGTACCAATGCAGAACTCCACCCAAATATGCCCTGAACCTGTATCCCTGCATAACCACCCTGTCTCACAGGAACGTACCACTGCAGAACTCCACACAAATATGCCCTGAACCTGTACCCTGCATAACCTCCCTGTCTCACTGGAACGCACCAATGCCGAACTCCACTCAAATATGCCCTGAACCTGTACCCTGCATAACCTGCCTGTCTCACTGGAGCGTACCATTGCAGAACACCACAGAAATATGCCCTGAACCTGTACCTGACCATAATCTCCCTGTCTCACAGGAACGTCCCACTGCAGAACTCCACACAAATATGCCCTGAACCTGTACCCTGCATAACCTCCCTGTCTCACTGGAACGCACCAATGCCGAACTCGACTGAAATATGCCCTGAACCTGTACCCGGCATAACCTCCCTGTCTCACTGGAAAGTACCAATGCAGAACTCCACACAAATATGCCCTGAACCTGTACCCGTCCATAACCTCCCTGTCTCACTGGAACGTCCCACTGCAGAACTCAACACAAATATGCCCTGAAGCTGTACCCTCCATAACCTCCCTGTCTCACTGGAATGTACCAATGCAGAACTACACACAAATATGACTTGAACCTGTACCCCTCCATAATCTCCCTGTCTCACTGGAAGGTACCAATGCAGAACTCCACACAAATATGCCCTGAAACTGTACCCCTCCATAACCTCCCTGTCTCTCTGGATCGTACCATTGCAGAACTCCACACAAATATGCCCTGAACCTGTACCCCTCATTACCTCCCTGTTTCACTGGAACGTCCCAACGCAGAACTCCACACAAATATGCCCTGAACCTGTCCCCTCCATAACCTGCCTGTCTCACTGGAACGTACCATTGCAGAACTCCACACAAATATGCTCGGAAACCTGTACCCCTCCATAACCTACCTGTCTCACTGGAACGTACCAATGCAGAACTACACACAAATATGCCCTGAACCTGTACCCCTCCATAACCTCCCTGTCTCACTGGAACGCAACAATGCCGAACTCCACTCAAATATGCCCTGAACCTGTACCCTGCATAACCTGCCTGTCTCACTGGAGCGTACCATTGCAGAACACCACAGAAATATGCCCTGAACCTGTACCCCCCCATAAACACCCTGTCTAACTGGAACGCACCAATGCAGAACTCCACACAAATATGCCCTGAACCTGTACCCCTCCATAACCTCCCAGTCTCACTGGAATGTACCAATGCAGAACTCCACCCAAATATGCCCTGAACCTGTATCCCTGCATAACCACCCTGTCTCACAGGAACGTACCACTGCAGAACTCCACACAAATATGCCCTGAACCTGTACCCTGCATAACCTCCCTGTCTCACTGGAACGCACCAATGCCGAACTCGACTGAAATATGCCCTGAACCTGTACCCTGCATAACCTCCCTGTCTCACTGGAAAGTACCAATGCAGAACTCCACACAAATATGCCCTGAACCTGTACCCGTCCATAACCTCCCTGTCTCACTGGAACGTCCCACTGCAGAACTCAACACAAATATGCCCTGAAGCTGTACCCTCCATAACCTCCCTGTCTCACTGGAATGTACCAATGCAGAACTACACACAAATATGACTTGAACCTGTACCCCTCCATAATCTCCCTGTCTCACTGGAAGGTACCAATGCAGAACTCCACACAAATATGCCCTGAACCTGTACCCCTCCATAACCTCCCTGTCTCTCTGGATCGTACCAATGCAGAACTCCACACAAATATGCCCTGAACCTGTACCCCTCATTACCTCCCTGTTTCACTGGAACGTCCCAACGCAGAACTCCACACAAATATGCCCTGAACCTGTCCCCTCCATAACCTGCCTGTCTCACTGGAACGTACCATTGCAGAACTCCACACAAATATGCTCGGAAACCTGTACCCCTCCATAACCTCCCTGTCTCACTGGAACGTACCAATGCAGAACTACACACAAATATGCCCTGAACCTGTACCCCTCCATAACCTCCCTGTCTCACTGGAACGCAACAATGCCGAACTCCACTCAAATATGCCCTGAACCTGTACCCTGCATAACCTGCCTGTCTCACTGGAGCGTACCATTGCAGAACACCACAGAAATATGCCCTGAACCTGTACCCCTCCATAAACACCCTGTCTAACTGGAACGCACCAATGCAGAACTCCACACAAATATGCCCTGAACCTGTACCCCTCCATAACCTCCCAGTCTCACTGGAATGTACCAATGCAGAACTCCACCCAAATATGCCCTGAACCTGTATCCCTGCATAACCACCATGTCTCACTGGAACGTACCAATGCAGAACTACACAAAAATATGCCCTGAACCAGTACCCCTCCATAACCTCCCTGGCTCACTGGAACGCACCAATGCCGAACTCCACTCAAATATGCCCTGAAACTGTAGTTGACCATAATCTCCCTGTCTCACAGGAACGTACCACGGCAGAACTCCACACAAATATGCCCTGAACCTGTAACCTGCATAACCTCCCTGTCTCACTGGAACGTACCAATGCAGATCTACACACAAATATGCCCTGAACCTGTACCCCTCCATAACCTCCCTGTCTCCCTGGAACGCACCAATGCCGAACTCCACTGAAATATGCCCTGAACCTGTACCCTGCATAACCTCCCTGTCTCACTGGAAAGTACCAATGCAGAACTCCACACAAATATGCCCTGAACCTGTACCACTCCATAACCTCCCAGTCTCACTGGAATGTACCAATGCAGAACTACACACAAATATGCCCTGAACCTGTACCCCTCCACAACCTCCCTGTCTCACTAGAACGTACCAATGCAGAACTCCACACAAATATGCCCTGAACCTGTACCCCTCCATAACCTCCCTGTCTCTCTGGATCGTACCAATGCAGAACTCCACACAAATATGCCCTGAACTTGTACCCCTCATTACCTCCCTGTCTCACTGGAACGTACCAATGCAGAACTCCACACAAATATGCCCTGAACCTGTACCCCTCCATAACCTCCCTGTCTCACTGGAACGTCCCAACGCAGAACTCCACACAAATATGCCCTGAACTTGTACCACTCCATAACCTCCCAGTCTCACTGGAACGTACCAATGCAGAACTCCACACAAATATACCCTGAACCTGTACCCCTCCATAACCTCCCTGTCTCACTGGAACTTACCAATGCAGAACTCCACACAAATATGCCCTGAACCTGTACCCCTCCATAACCTCCGTGTCTCACTGGAATGTACCAATGCAGAACTCCACCCAAATATGCCCTGAACCTGTATCCCTGCATAACCTCCCTGTCTCACTGGAACGTACCAATGCAGAACTACACAAAAATATGCCCTGAACCTGTACCCCTCCATAACCTCCCTGGCTCACTGGAACGCACCAATGCCGAACTCCACTCAAATATGCCCTGAACCTGTACCCTCCAAAACCTCATTGTCTCACTGGAACGTACCAATGCTGTACTCCACACAAATATGCCCTGAACCTGTACCCCTCCATAACCTCCCTGTCTCACTGGAACGTACCAATGCAGAACTCCACACAAACTTGCCCTGAACCTGTACCCTCCATATCCTCATTGTCTCACTGGAACGTACCAATGCTGTACTCCACACAAATATGCATTGAACCTGTACCCTCCATAACCTCCCTGTCTCACTGGAACGTACCACTGCAGAACTCCACACAAATTTGCCATGAACCTGTACCCTCCATAACCTCCCTGTCTGACTGGAAAGTACCAATGCAGAACTCCACACAAATATGCCCTGAAACTGTACCTGACCATAATCTCCCTGTCTCACAGGAACGTACCACTGCAGAACTCCACACAAATATGCCCTGAACCTGTACCCTGCATAACCTCCCTGTCTCACTGGAACGTACCAATGCAGAAGTACACACAAATATGCCCTGAACCTGTACCCGTCCATAACCTCCCTGTCTCACTGGAACGCACCAATGCCGAACTCCACACAAATATGCCCTGAAGCTGTACCCTCCATAACCTCCCTGTCTCACTGGAATGTACCAATGCAGAACAACACACAAATATGCCCTGAACCTGTACCCCTCCATAACCTCCCTGTCTCTCTGGATCGTACCAATGCAGAACATCACACAAATATGCCCTGAACCTGTACCCCTCATTACCTCCCTTTCTCACTGGAACGTCCCAACGCAGAACTCCACACAAATATGCCCTGAACCTGTCCCCTCCGTAACCTGCCTGTCTCATTGGAACGTACCAATGCAGAACTCCACACAAATATACCCTGAACCTGTACCCCTCCATAACCTCCCTGTCTCACTGGAACTTACCAATGCAGAACTCCACACAAATATGCCCTGAACCTGTACCCTCCATAACCACATTGTCTCACTGGTAAGTACCAATGCTGTACTCCACACAAATATGCCCTGAACCTGTACCCCTCCATAACCTCACTGTCTCACTGGAACGTACCAATGCAGAACTCCACACAAATATGCCCTGAACCTGTACCCCTCCATAACCTCCCTGTCTCACTGGAACGTCCCAACGCAGAACTCCACACAAATATGCCCTGAACCTGTACCACTCCATAACCTCCCAGTCTCACTGGAACGTACCAATGCAGAACTCCACACAAATATACCCTGAACCTGTATCCCTCCATAACCTCCCTGTCTCACTGGAACTTACCAATGCAGAACTCCACACAAATATGCCCTGAACCTGTACCCCTCCATAACCTCCGTGTCTCACTGGAATGTACCAATGCAGAACTCCACCCAAATATGCCCTGAACCTGTATCCCTGCATAACCTCCCTGTCTCACTGGAACGTACCAATGCAGAACTACACAAAAATATGCCCTGAACCTGTACCCCTCCATAACCTCCCTGGCTCACTGGAACGCACCAATGCCGAACTCCACTCAAATATGCCCTGAACCTGTACCCTCCATAACCTCATTGTCTCACTGGAACGTACCAATGCTGTACTCCACACAAATATGCCCTAACCTGTACCCCTCCATAACCTCCCTGTCTCACTGGAACGTACCAATGCAGAACTCCACACAAACTAGCCCTGAACCTGTACCATCCATATCCTCATTGTCTCACTGGAACGTACCAATGCTGTACTCCACACAAATATGCATTGAACCTGTACCCTCCATAACCTCCCTGTCTCACTGGAACGTACCACTGCAGAACTCCACACAAATTTGCCATGAACCTGTACCCTCCATAACCTCCCTGTCTGACTGGAAAGTACCAATGCAGAACTCCACACAAATATGCCCTGAAACTGTACCTGACCATAATCTCCCTGTCTCACAGGAACGTACCACTGCAGAACTCCACACAAATATGCCCTGAACCTGTACCCTGCATAACCTCCCTGTCTCACTGGAACGTACCAATGCAGAAGTACACACAAATATGCCCTGAACCTGTACCCGTCCATAACCTCCCTGTCTCACTGGAACGCACCAATGCCGAACTCCACACAAATATGCCCTGAATCTGTACCCTCCATAACCTCCCTGTCTCACTGGAATGTACCAATGCAGAACTACACACAAATATGCCCTGAACCTGTACCCCTCATTACCTCCCTGTCTCACTGGAACGTCACAACGCAGAACTCCACACAAATATGCCCTGAACCTGTCCCCTCCGTAACCTGCCTGTCTCACTGGAACGTACCAATGCAGAACTCCACACAAATATACCCTGAACCTGTACCCCTCCATAACCTCCCTGTCTCACTGGAACTTACCAATGCAGAACTCCACACAAATATGCCCAGAACCTGTACCCTCCATAACCTCCCTGTCTCACTGGAAAGTACCAATGCAGAACTCCACACAAATATGCCCTGAACCTGTACCCCTCCATAACCTCACTGTCTCACTTGAACGTACCAATGCAGAACTCCACACAAACATGCCCTAAACCTGTACCCTCCATATCCTCATTGTCTCACTGGAACGTACCAATGCTGTACTCCACACAAATATGCCCTGAACATGTACCCGTCCATATTCTCCCTGTCTCAGTGGAACGTCCCACTGCAGAACTCCACACAAATTTGCCATGAACCTGTACCCTCCATAACCTCCCTGTCTGACTGGAAAGTACCAATGCAGAACTCCACACAAATATGCCCTGAAACTGTACCCGACCATAATCTCCCTGTCTCACAGGAACGTACCACTGCAGAACTCCACACAAATATGCCCTGAACCTGTACCCCTCCATAACCTCCCTGTCTCACTGGAATGTACCAATGCAGAACTCCACGCAAATATGCGCTGAAACTGTATCCCTGCATAACCTCCCTGTCTCACTGGAACGTACCAATGCAGAACTACACAAAAATATGCCCTGAATCTGTACCCCTCCATAACCTCCCTGGCTCACTGGAACGCACCAATGCCGAACTCCACTCAAATATGCCCTGAAACTGTACCCTCCATAAACTCATTGTCTCACTGGAACGTACCAATGCTGTACTCCACATAAATATGCCCTGAACCTGTACCCCTCCATAACCTCCCTGTCTCACTGGAACGTACAAATGCAGAACTCCACACAAACTTGCCCTGAACCTGTACCCTCCATATCCTCATTGTCTCACTGGAACGTACCAATGCTGTACTCCACACAAATATGCATTGAACCTGTACCCTCCATAACCTCCCTGTCTCACTGGAACGTACCACTGCAGAACTCCACACAAATTTGCCATGAACCTGTACCCTCCATAACCTCCCTGTCTGACTGGAAAGTACCAATGCAGAACTCCACACAAATATGCCCTGAAACTGTACCTGACCATAATCTCCCTGTCTCACAGGAACGTACCACTGCAGAACTCCACACAAATATGCCCTGAACCTGTACCCTGCATAACCTCCCTGTCTCACTGGAACGTACCAATGCAGAACTACACACAAATATGCCCTGAACCTGTACCCCTCCATAAGCTCCCTGTCTCACTGGAACGCACCAATGCCGAACTCGACTGAAATATGCCCTGAACCTGTACCCTGCATAACCTCCCTGTCTCACTGGAAAGTACCAATGCAGAACTCCACACAAATATGCCCTGAACCTGTACCCGTCCATAACCTCCCTGTCTCACTGGAACGTCCCACTGCAGAACTCAACACAAATATGCCCTGAAGCTGTAACCTCCATAACCTCCCTGTCTCACTGGAATGTACCAATGCAGAACTACACACAAATATGACCTGAACCTGTACCCCTCCATAATCTCCCTGTCTCACAGGAACGTACCACTGCAGAACTCCACACAAATATGCCCTGAACCTGTACCCTGCATAACCTCCCTGTCTCACTGGAACGTACCAATGCAGAAGTACACACAAATATGCCCTGAACCTGTACCCGTCCATAACCTCCCTGTCTCACTGGAACGCACCAATGCCGAACTCCACACAAATATGCCCTGAATCTGTACCCTCCATAACCTCCCTGTCTCACTGGAATGTACCAATGCAGAACTACACACAAATATGCCCTGAACCTGTACCCCTCATTACCTCCCTGTCTCACTGGAACGTCCCAACGCAGAACTCCACACAAATATGCCCTGAACCTGTCCCCTCCGTAACCTGCCTGTCTCACTGGAACGTACCAATGCAGAACTCCACACAAATATACCCTGAACCTGTACCCCTCCATAACCTCCCTGTCTCACTGGAACTTACCAATGCAGAACTCCACACAAATATGCCCAGAACCTGTACCCTCCATAACCTCCCTGTCTCACTGGAAAGTACCAATGCAGAACTCCACACAAATATGCCCTGAACCTGTACCCCTCCATAACCTCACTGTCTCACTTGAACGTACCAATGCAGAACTCCACACAAACATGCCCTAAACCTGTACCCTCCATATCCTCATTGTCTCACTGGAACGTACCAATGCTGTACTCCACACAAATATGCCCTGAACATGTACCCGTCCATATTCTCCCTGTCTCAGTGGAACGTCCCACTGCAGAACTCCACACAAATTTGCCATGAACCTGTACCCTCCATAACCTCCCTGTCTGACTGGAAAGTACCAATGCAGAACTCCACACAAATATGCCCTGAAACTGTACCCGACCATAATCTCCCTGTCTCACAGGAACGTACCACTGCAGAACTCCACACAAATATGCCCTGAACCTGTACCCCTCCATAACCTCCCTGTCTCACTGGAATGTACCAATGCAGAACTCCACCCAAATATGCCCTGAACCTGTATCCCTGCATAACCTCCCTGTCTCACTGGAACGTACCAATGCAGAACTACACAAAAATATGCCCTGAACCTGTACCCCTCCATAACCTCCCTGGCTCACTGGAACGCACCAATGCCGAACTCCACTCAAATATGCCCTGAACCTGTACCCTCCATAACCTCATTGTCTCACTGGAACGTACCAATGCTGTACTCCACACAAATATGCCCTGAACCTGTACCCCTCCATAACCTCCCTGTCTCACTGGAACGTACCAATGCAGAACTCCACACAAACTTGCCCTGAACCTGTACCCTCCATATCCTCATTGTCTCACTGGAACGTACCAATGCTGTACTCCACACAAATGTGCATTGAACCTGTACCCTCCATAACCTCCCTGTCTCACTGGAACGTACCACTGCAGAACTCCACACAAATTTGCCATGAACCTGTACCCTCCATAACCTCCCTGTCTGACTGGAAAGTACCAATGCAGAACTCCACACAAATATGCCCTGAAACTGTACCTGACCATAATCTCCCTGTCTCACAGGAACGTACCACTGCAGAACTCCACACAAATATGCCCTGAACCTGTACCCTGCATAACCTCCCTGTCTCACTGGAACGTACCAATGCAGAACTACACACAAATATGCCCTGAACCTGTACCCCTCCATAACCTCCCTGTCTCACTGGAACGCACCAATGCCGAACTCCACACAAATATGCCCTGAAGCTGTACCCTCCATAACCTCCCTGTCTCACTGGAATGTACCAATGCAGAACAACACACAAATATGCCCTGAACCTGTACCCCTCCATAACCTCCCTGTCTCTCTGGATCGTACCAATGCAGAACATCACACAAATATGCCCTGAACCTGTACCCCTCATTACCTCCCTTTCTCACTGGAACGTCCCAACGCAGAACTCCACACAAATATGCCCTGAACCTGTCCCCTCCGTAACCTGCCTGTCTCATTGGAACGTACCAATGCAGAACTCCACACAAATATACCCTGAACCTGTACCCCTCCATAACCTCCCTGTCTCACTGGAACTTACCAATGCAGAACTCCACACAAATATGCCCTGAACCTGTACCCTCCATAACCACATTGTCTCACTGGTAAGTACCAATGCTGTACTCCACACAAATATGCCCTGAACCTGTACCCCTCCATAACCTCACTGTCTCACTGGAACGTACCAATGCAGAACTCCACACAAATATGCCCTGAACCTGTACCCCTCCATAACCTCCCTGTCTCACTGGAACGTCCCAACGCAGAACTCCACACAAATATGCCCTGAACCTGTACCACTCCATAACCTCCCAGTCTCACTGGAACGTACCAATGCAGAACTCCACACAAATATACCCTGAACCTGTACCCCTCCATAACCTCCCTGTCTCACTGGAACTTACCAATGCAGAACTCCACACAAATATGCCCTGAACCTGTACCCCTCCATAACCTCCGTGTCTCACTGGAATGTACCAATGCAGAACTCCACCCAAATATGCCCTGAACCTGTATCCCTGCATAACCTCCCTGTCTCACTGGAACGTACCAATGCAGAACTACACAAAAATATGCCCTGAACCTGTACCCCTCCATAACCTCCCTGGCTCACTGGAACGCACCAATGCCGAACTCCACTCAAATATGCCCTGAACCTGTACCCTCCATAACCTCATTGTCTCACTGGAACGTACCAATGCTGTACTCCACACAAATATGCCCTGAACCTGTACCCCTCCATAACCTCCCTGTCTCACTGGAACGTACCAATGCAGAACTCCACACAAACTAGCCCTGAACCTGTACCATCCATATCCTCATTGTCTCACTGGAACGTACCAATGCTGTACTCCACACAAATATGCATTGAACCTGTACCCTCCATAACCTCCCTGTCTCACTGGAACGTACCACTGCAGAACTCCACACAAATTTGCCATGAACCTGTACCCTCCATAACCTCCCTGTCTGACTGGAAAGTACCAATGCAGAACTCCACACAAATATGCCCTGAAACTGTACCTGACCATAATCTCCCTGTCTCACAGGAACGTACCACTGCAGAACTCCACACAAATATGCCCTGAACCTGTACCCTGCATAACCTCCCTGTCTCACTGGAACGTACCAATGCAGAAGTACACACAAATATGCCCTGAACCTGTACCCGTCCATAACCTCCCTGTCTCACTGGAACGCACCAATGCCGAACTCCACACAAATATGCCCTGAATCTGTACCCTCCATAACCTCCCTGTCTCACTGGAATGTACCAATGCAGAACTACACACAAATATGCCCTGAACCTGTACCCCTCATTACCTCCCTGTCTCACTGGAACGTCCCAACGCAGAACTCCACACAAATATGCCCTGAACCTGTCCCCTCCGTAACCTGCCTGTCTCACTGGAACGTACCAATGCAGAACTCCACACAAATATACCCTGAACCTGTACCCCTCCATAACCTCCCTGTCTCACTGGAACTTACCAATGCAGAACTCCACACAAATATGCCCAGAACCTGTACCCTCCATAACCTCCCTGTCTCACTGGAAAGTACCAATGCAGAACTCCACACAAATATGCCCTGAACCTGTACCCCTCCATAACCTCACTGTCTCACTTGAACGTACCAATGCAGAACTCCACACAAACATGCCCTAAACCTGTACCCTCCATATCCTCATTGTCTCACTGGAACGTACCAATGCTGTACTCCACACAAATATGCCCTGAACATGTACCCGTCCATATTCTCCCTGTCTCAGTGGAACGTCCCACTGCAGAACTCCACACAAATTTGCCATGAACCTGTACCCTCCATAACCTCCCTGTCTGACTGGAAAGTACCAATGCAGAACTCCACACAAATATGCCCTGAAACTGTACCCGACCATAATCTCCCTGTCTCACAGGAACGTACCACTGCAGAACTCCACACAAATATGCCCTGAACCTGTACCCCTCCATAACCTCCCTGTCTCACTGGAATGTACCAATGCAGAACTCCACCCAAATATGCCCTGAACCTGTATCCCTGCATAACCTCCCTGTCTCACTGGAACGTACCAATGCAGAACTACACAAAAATATGCCCTGAATCTGTACCCCTCCATAACCTCCCTGGCTCACTGGAACGCACCAATGCCGAACTCCACTCAAATATGCCCTGAAACTGTACCCTCCATAAACTCATTGTCTCACTGGAACGTACCAATGCTGTACTCCACATAAATATGCCCTGAACCTGTACCCCTCCATAACCTCCCTGTCTCACTGGAACGTACAAATGCAGAACTCCACACAAACTTGCCCTGAACCTGTACCCTCCATATCCTCATTGTCTCACTGGAACGTACCAATGCTGTACTCCACACAAATATGCATTGAACCTGTACCCTCCATAACCTCCCTGTCTCACTGGAACGTACCACTGCAGAACTCCACACAAATTTGCCATGAACCTGTACCCTCCATAACCTCCCTGTCTGACTGGAAAGTACCAATGCAGAACTCCACACAAATATGCCCTGAAACTGTACCTGACCATAATCTCCCTGTCTCACAGGAACGTACCACTGCAGAACTCCACACAAATATGCCCTGAACCTGTACCCTGCATAACCTCCCTGTCTCACTGGAACGTACCAATGCAGAACTACACACAAATATGCCCTGAACCTGTACCCCTCCATAACCTCCCTGTCTCACTGGAACGCACCAATGCCGAACTCGACTGAAATATGCCCTGAACCTGTACCCTGCATAACCTCCCTGTCTCACTGGAAAGTACCAATGCAGAACTCCACACAAATATGCCCTGAACCTGTACCCGTCCATAACCTCCCTGTCTCACTGGAACGTCCCACTGCAGAACTCAACACAAATATGCCCTGAAGCTGTAACCTCCATAACCTCCCTGTCTCACTGGAATGTACCAATGCAGAACTACACACAAATATGACCTGAACCTGTACCCCTCCATAATCTCCCTGTCTCACAGGAACGTACCACTGCAGAACTCCACACAAATATGCCCTGAACCTGTACCCTGCATAACCTCCCTGTCTCACTGGAACGTACCAATGCAGAAGTACACACAAATATGCCCTGAACCTGTACCCGTCCATAACCTCCCTGTCTCACTGGAACGCACCAATGCCGAACTCCACACAAATATGCCCTGAATCTGTACCCTCCATAACCTCCCTGTCTCACTGGAATGTACCAATGCAGAACTACACACAAATATGCCCTGAACCTGTACCCCTCATTACCTCCCTGTCTCACTGGAACGTCCCAACGCAGAACTCCACACAAATATGCCCTGAACCTGTCCCCTCCGTAACCTGCCTGTCTCACTGGAACGTACCAATGCAGAACTCCACACAAATATACCCTGAACCTGTACCCCTCCATAACCTCCCTGTCTCACTGGAACTTACCAATGCAGAACTCCACACAAATATGCCCAGAACCTGTACCCTCCATAACCTCCCTGTCTCACTGGAAAGTACCAATGCAGAACTCCACACAAATATGCCCTGAACCTGTACCCCTCCATAACCTCACTGTCTCACTTGAACGTACCAATGCAGAACTCCACACAAACATGCCCTAAACCTGTACCCTCCATATCCTCATTGTCTCACTGGAACGTACCAATGCTGTACTCCACACAAATATGCCCTGAACATGTACCCGTCCATATTCTCCCTGTCTCAGTGGAACGTCCCACTGCAGAACTCCACACAAATTTGCCATGAACCTGTACCCTCCATAACCTCCCTGTCCGACTGGAAAGTACCAATGCAGAACTCCACACAAATATGCCCTGAAACTGTACCCGACCATAATCTCCCTGTCTCACAGGAACGTACCACTGCAGAACTCCACACAAATATGCCCTGAACCTGTACCCCTCCATAACCTCCCTGTCTCACTGGAATGTACCAATGCAGAACTCCACCCAAATATGCCCTGAACCTGTATCCCTGCATAACCTCCCTGTCTCACTGGAACGTACCAATGCAGAACTACACAAAAATATGCCCTGAATCTGTACCCCTCCATAACCTCCCTGGCTCACTGGAACGCACCAATGCCGAACTCCACTCAAATATGCCCTGAAACTGTACCCTCCATAAACTCATTGTCTCACTGGAACGTACCAATGCTGTACTCCACATAAATATGCCCTGAACCTGTACCCCTCCATAACCTCCCTGTCTCACTGGAACGTACAAATGCAGAACTCCACACAAACTTGCCCTGAACCTGTACCCTCCATATCCTCATTGTCTCACTGGAACGTACCAATGCTGTACTCCACACAAATATGCATTGAACCTGTACCCTCCATAACCTCCCTGTCTCACTGGAACGTACCACTGCAGAACTCCACACAAATTTGCCATGAACCTGTACCCTCCATAACCTCCCTGTCTGACTGGAAAGTACCAATGCAGAACTCCACACAAATATGCCCTGAAACTGTACCTGACCATCATCTCCCTGTCTCACAGGAACGTACCACTGCAGAACTCCACACAAATATGCCCTGAACCTGTACCCTGCATAACCTCCCTGTCTCACTGGAACGTACCAATGCAGAACTACACACAAATATGCCCTGAACCTGTACCCCTCCATAACCTCCCTGTCTCACTGGAACGCACCAATGCCGAACTCGAATGAAATATGCCCTGAACCTGTACCCTGCATAACCTCCCTGTCTCACTGGAAAGTACCAATGCAGAACTCCACACAAATATGCCCTGAACCTGTACCCGTCCATAACCTCCCTGTCTCACTGGAACGTCCCACTGCAGAACTCAACACAAATATGCCCTGAAGCTGTAACCTCCATAACCTCCCTGTCTCACTGGAATGTACCAATGCAGAACTACACACAAATATGACCTGAACCTGTACCCCTCCATAATCTCCCTGTCTCACTGGAAGGTACCAATGCAGAACTCCACACAAATATGCCCTGAACCTGTACCCCTCCATAACCTCCCTGTCTCTCTGGATCGTACCAATGCAGAACTCCACACAAATATGCCCTGAACCTGTGCCCCTCATTACTTCCCTGTCTCACTGGAACGTCCCAACGCAGAACTCCACACAAATATGCCCTGAACCTGTCCGCTCCATAACCTGCCTGTCTCACTGGAACGTACCATTGCAGAACTCCACACAAATATGCTGGGAAACCTGTACCCCTCCATAACCTCCCTGTCTCACTGGAACGTACCAATGCAGAACTACACACAAATATGCCCTGAACCTGTACCCCTCCATAACCTCCCTGTCTCACTGGAACGCACCAATGCCGAACTCCACTCAAATATGCCCTGAACCTGTACCCTGCATAACCTGCCTGTCTCACTGGAGCGTACCATTGCAGAACACCACAGAAATATGCCCTGAACCTGTACCCCTCCATAACCACCCTGTCTAACTGGAACGCACCAATGCAGAACTCCACTCAAATATGCCCTGAACCTGTACCCCTCCATAACCTCCCTGTCTCACTGGAATGTACCAATGCAGAACTCCACCCAAATATGCCCTGAACCTGTATCCCTGCAGAACCTCCCTGTCTCACTGGAACGTACCAATGTAGAACTACACAAAAATATGCCCTGAACCTGTACCCCTCCATAACCTCCCTGGCTCACTGGAACGCACCAATGCCGAACTCCACTCAAATATGCCCTGAACCTGTACCCTCCATAACCTCATTGTCTCACTGGAACGTACCAATGCTGTACTCCACACAAATATGCCCTGAACCTGTACCCCTCCATAACCTCCCTGTCTCACTGGAACGTACCAATGCAGAACTCCACACAAACTAGCCCTGAACCTGTACCCTCCATATCCTCATTGTCTCACTGGAACGTACCAATGCTGTACTCCACACAAATGTGCATTGAACCTGTACCCTCCATAACCTCCCTGTCTCACTGGAACGTACCACTGCAGAACTCCACACAAATTTGCCATGAACCTGTACCCTCCATAACCTCCCTGTCTGACTGGAAAGTACCAATGCAGAACTCCACACAAATATGCCCTGAAACTGTACCTGACCATAATCTCCCTGTCTCACAGGAACGTACCACTGCAGAACTCCACACAAATATGCCCTGAACCTGTACCCTGCATAACCTCCCTGTCTCACTGGAACGTACCAATGCAGAACTACACACAAATATGCCCTGAACCTGTACCCCTCCATAACCTCCCTGTCTCACTGGAACGCACCAATGCCGAACTCGACTGAAATATGCCCTGAACCTGTACCCTGCATAACCTCCCTGTCTCACTGGAAAGTACCAATGCAGAACTCAACACAAATATGCCCTGAACCTGTACCCGTCCATAACCTCCCTGTCTCACTGGAACGTCCCACTGCAGAACTCAACACAAATATGCCCTGAAGCTATACCGTCCATAACCTCCCTGTCTCACTGGAATGTACCAATGCAGAACTACACACAAATATGACCTGAACCTGTACCCCTCCATAATCTCCCTGTCTCACTGGAAGGTACCAATGCAGAACTCCACACAAATATGCCCTGAACCTGTACCCCTCCATAACCTCCCTGTCTCTCCGGATCGTACCAATGCAGAACTACACACAAATATGCCCTGAACCTGTACCCCTCCATAACCTCCCTGTCTCACTGGAACGCACCAATGCCGAACTCGACTGAAATATGCCCTGAACCTGTACCCTCCATAACCTCCCTGTCTCACTGGAAAGTACCAATGCAGAACTCCACACAAATATGCCCTGAACCTGTACCCCTCCATAACCTCCCTGTCTCTCTGGATCGTACCAATGCAGAACATCACACAAATATGCCCTGAACCTGTACCCCTCATTACCTCCCTGTCTCACTGGAACGTCCCAACGCAGAACTCCACACAAATATGCCCTGAACCTGTCCCCTCCGTAACCTGCCTGTCTCACTGGAACGTACCAATGCAGAACTCCACACAAATATACCCTGAACCTGTACCCCTCCATAACCTCCCTGTCTCACTGGAACTTACCAATGCAGAACTCCACACAAATATGCCCTGAACCTGTACCCTCCATAACCACATTGTCTCACTGGTACGTACCAATGCTGTACTCCACACAAATATGCCCTGAACCTGTACCCCTCCATAACCTCACTGTCTCACTGGAACGTACCAATGCAGAACTCCACACAAATATGCCCTGAACCTGTACCCCTCCATAACCTCCCTGTCTCACTGGAACGTCCCAACGCAGAACTCCACACAAATATGCCCTGAACCTGTACCACTCCATAACCTCCCAGTCTCACTGGAACGTACCAATGCAGAACTCCACACAAATATACCCTGAACCTGTACCCCTCCATAACCTCCCTGTCTCACTGGAACTTACCAATGCAGAACTCCACACAAATATGCCCTGAACCTGTACCCCTCCATAACCTCCGTGTCTCACTGGAATGTACCAATGCAGAACTCCACCCAAATATGCCCTGAACCTGTACCCTCCATAACCTCATTGTCTCACTGGAACGTACCAATGCTGTACTCCACACAAATATGCCCTGAACCTGTACCCCTCCATAACCTCCCTGTCTCACTGGAACGTACCAATGCAGAACTCCACACAAACTTGCCCTGAACCTGTACCCTCCATATCCTCATTGTCTCACTGGAACGTACCAATGCTGTACTCCACACAAATATGCATTGAACCTGTACCCTCCATAACCTCCCTGTCTCACTGGAACGTACCACTGCAGAACTCCACACAAATTTGCCATGAACCTGTACCCTCCATAACCTCCCTGTCTGACTGGAAAGTACCAATGCAGAACTCCACACAAATATGCCCTGAAACTGTACCTGACCATAATCTCCCTGTCTCACAGGAACGTACCACTGCAGAACTCCACACAAATATGCCCTGAACCTGTACCCTGCATAACCTCCCTGTCTCACTGGAACGTACCAATGCAGAACTACACAAAAATATGCCCTGAACCTGTACCCCTCCATAACCTCCCTGGCTCACTGGAACGCACCAATGCCGAACTCCACTCAAATATGCCCTGAACCTGTACCCTCCATAACCTCATTGTCTCACTGGAACGTACCAATGCTGTACTCCACACAAATATGCCCTGAACCTGTACCCCTCCATAACCTCCCTGTCTCACTGGAACGTACCACTGCAGAACTCCACACAAATTTGCCATGAACCTGTACCCTCCATAACCTCCCTGTCTGACTGGAACGTACCAATGCAGATCTACACACAAATATGCCCTGAACCTGTACCCCTCCATAACCTCCCTGTCTCCCTGGAACGCACCAATGCCGAACTCCACTGAAATATGCCCTGAACCTGTACCCTGCATAACCTCCCTGTCTCACTGGAAAGTACCAATTCAGAACTCCACACAAATATGCCCTGAACCTGTACCACTCCATAACCTCCCAGTCTCACTGGAATGTACCAATGCAGAACTACACACAAATATGCCCTGAACCTGTACCCCTCCACAACCTCCCTGTCTCACTAGAACGTACCAATGCAGAACTCCACACAAATATGCCCTGAACCTGTACCCCTCCATAACCTCCCTGTCTCTCTGGATCGTACCAATGCAGAACTCCACACAAATATGCCCTGAACTTGTACCCCTCATTACCTCCCTGTCTCACTGGAACGTCCCAACGCAGAACTCCACACAAATATGCCCTGAACCTGTCCCCTCCATAACCTGCCTGTCTCAATGGAACGTACCATTGCAGAACACCACACAAATATGCCCTGATCCTGTACCCCTCCATAACCTCCCTGTCTCACTGGAACGTACCAATGCAGAACTCCACACAAATATGCCCTGAACCTGTACCCCTCCATAACCTCCCTGTCTCACTGGAACGTACCAATGCAGAACTCCACACAAATATGCCCTGAACCTGTACCCCTCCATAACCTCCCTGTCTCACTGGAACGTCCCAACGCAGAACTCCACACAAATATGCCCTGAACCTGTACCACTCCATAACCTCCCAGTCTCACTGGAACGTACCAATGCAGAACTCCACACAAATATACCCTGAACCTGTACCCCTCCATAACCTCCCTGTCTCACTGGAACTTACCAATGCAGAACTCCACACAAATATGCCCTGAACCTGTACCCTCCATATCCTCATTGTCTCACTGGTACGTACCAATGCTGTACTCCACACAAATATGCCCTGAACCTGTACCCCTCCATAACCTCACTGTCTCACTGGAACGTACCAATGCAGAACTCCACACAAACATGCCCTGAACCTGTACCCTCCATATCCTCATTGTCTCACTGGAACGTACCAATGCTGTACTCCACACAAATATGCCCTGAACATGTACCCGTCCATATTCTCCCTGTCTCAGTGGAACGTCCCACTGCAGAACTCCACACAAATATGCATTGAACCTGTACCCTCCATAACCTCCCTGTCTCACTAGAACGTACCACTGCAGAACTCCACACAAATTTGCCATGAACCTGTACCCTCCATAACCTCCCTGTCTGACTGGAAAGTACCAATGCAGAACTCCACACAAATATGCCCTGAACCTGTACCCTGCATAACCTCCCTGTCTCACTGGAACGTACCAATGCAGAACTACACGCAAATATGCCCTGAACCTGTACCCCTCCATAACCTCCCTGTCTCACTGGAACGCACCAATGCCGAACTCCACTCAAATATGCCCTGAACCTGTACCCTGCATAACATCCCTGTCTCACTGGAACGTACCATTGCAGAACACCACACAAATGTGCCCTGAACCTGTACCCCTCAATAACCACCCTGTCTCACTGGAACGTACCAATGCAGAACACCACACAAATATGCCCTGAAACTGTTCCCGTCCATAACCTCCCAGTCTCACTGGAACGTACCACTGCAGAACTCCACACAAATATGCCCTGAACCTGTACCATGCATAACCTCCCTGTCTCACTGGAACGTACCAATGCCGAACTCCACTCAAATATGCCCTGAACCTGTACCATGCATAACCTGCCTGTCTCACTGGAGCGTACCATTGCAGAACACCACAGAAATATGCCCTGAACCTGTACCCCTCCATAACCACCCTGTCTAACTGGAACGCACCAATGCAGAACTCCACACAAATATGCCCTGAACCTGTACCCCTCCATAACCTCCCTGTCTCACTGGAATGTACCAATGCAGAACTCCACCCAAATATGCCCTGAACCTGTATCCCTGCATAACCTCCCTGTCTCACTGGAACGTACCAATGCAGAACTACACAAAAATATGCCCTGAACCTGTACACCTCCATAACCTCCCTGGCTCACTGGAACGTACCTATGCAGAACTCCACACAAACTTGCCCTGAACCTGTACCCTCCATATCCTCATTGTCTCACTGGAACGTACCAATGCTGTACTCCACACAAATATGCATTGAACCTGTACCCTCCATAAACTCCCTGTCTCACTGGAACGTACCACTGCAGAACTCCACACAAATTTGCCATGAACCTGTACCCTCCATAACCTCCCTGTCTGACTGGAAAGTACCAATGCAGAACTCCACACAAATATGCCCTGAAATTGTACCTGACCATAATCTCCCTGTCTCACAGGAACGTACCACTGCAGAACTCCACACAAATATGCCCTGAACCTGTACCCTGCATAACCTCCCTGTCTCACTGGAACGTACCAATGCAGAACTACACACAAATATGCCCTGAACCTGTACCCCTCCATAACCTCCCTGTCTCACTGGAACGCACCAATGCCGAACTCGACTGAAATATGCCCTGAACCTGTACCCTGCATAACCTCCCTGTCTCACTGGAAAGTACCAATGCAGAACTCCACACAAATATGCCCTGAACCTGTACCCGTCCATAACCTCCCTGTCTCACTGGAACGTCCCACTGCAGAACTCAACACAAATATGCCCTGAAGCTGTACCCTCCATAACCTCCCTGTCTCACTGGAATGTACCAATGCAGAACTACACACAAATATGACTTGAACCTGTACCCCTCCATAATCTCCCTGTCTCACTGGAAGGTACCAATGCAGAACTCCACACAAATATGCCCTGAACCTGTACCCCTCCATAACCTCCCTGTCTCTCTGGATCGTACCAATGCAGAACTCCACACAAATATGCCCTGAACCTGTACCCCTCATTACCTCCCTGTTTCACTGGAACGTCCCAACGCAGAACTCCACACAAATATGCCCTGAACCTGTCCCCTCCATAACCTGCCTGTCTCACTGGAACGTACCATTGCAGAACTCCACACAAATATGCTCGGAAACCTGTACCCCTCCATAACCTCCCTGTCTCACTGGAACGTACCAATGCAGAACTACACACAAATATGCCCTGAACCTGTACCCCTCCATAACCTCCCTGTCTCACTGGAACGCAACAATGCCGAACTCCACTCAAATATGCCCTGAACCTGTACCCTGCATAACCTGCCTGTCTCACTGGAGCGTACCATTGCAGAACACCACAGAAATATGCCCTGAACCTGTACCCCTCCATAAACACCCTGTCTAACTGGAACGCACCAATGCAGAACTCCACACAAATATGCCCTGAACCTGTACCCCTCCATAACCTCCCTGTCTCACTGGAACGTACCAATGCAGAACTCCACTCAAATATGCCCTGAACCTGTACCCTCCATAACCTCATTGTCTCACTGGAACGTACCAATGCTGTACTCCACACATATATGCCCTGAACCTGTACCCCTCCACAACCTCCCTGTCTCACTGGAACGTACCACTGCAGAACTCCACACAAATTTGCCCTGAACCTGTATCCCTGCATAACCACCCTGTCTCACAGGAACGTACCACTGCAGAACTCCACACAAATATGCCCTGAACCTGTACCCTGCATAACCTCCCTATCTCACTGGAACGTACCAATGCAGATCTACACACAAATATGCCCTGAACCTGTACCCCTCCATAACCTCCCTGTCTCCCTGGAACGCACCAATGCCGAACTCCACTGAAATATGCCCTGAACCTGTACCCTGCATAACCTCCCTGTCTCACTGGAAAGTACCAATGCAGAACTCCACACAAATATGCCCTGAACCTGTACCACTCCATAACCTCCCAGTCTCACTGGAATGTACCAATGCAGAACTACACACAAATATGCCCTGAACCTGTACCCCTCCACAACCTCCCTGTCTCACTAGAACGTACCAATGCAGAACTCCACACAAATAAGCCCTGAACCTGTACCCCTCCATAACTTCCCTGTCTCTCTGGATCGTACCAATGCAGAACTCCACTCAAATATGCCCTGAACTTGTACCCCTCATTACCTCCCTGTCTCACTGGAACGTCCCAACGCAGAACTCCACACAAATATGCCCTGAACCTGTCCCCTCCATAACCTGCCTGTCTCAATGGAACGTACCATTGCAGAACACCACACAAATATGCCCTGATCCTGTACCCCTCCATAACCTCCCTGTCTCACTGGAACGTACCAATGCAGAACTCCACACACATATGCCCTGAACCTGTACCCCTCCATAACCTCCCTGTCTCACTGGAACGTACCAATGCAGAACTCCACACAAATATGCCCTGAACCTGTACCCCTCCATAACCTCCCTGTCTCACTGGAACGTCCCAACGCAGAACTCCACACAAATATGCCCTGAACCTGTACCACTCCATAACCTCCCAGTCTCACTGGAACGTACCAATGCAGAACTCCACACAAATATACCCTGAACCTGTACCCCTCCATAACCTCCCTGTCTCACTGGAACTTACCAATGCAGAACTCCACACAAATATGCCCTGAACCTGTACCCTCCATAACCTCATTGTCTCACTGGTACGTACAAATGCTGTACTCCACACAAATATGCCCTGAACCTGTACCCCTCCATAACCTCACTGTCTCACTGGAACGTACCAATGCAGAAATCCACACAAACATGCCCTGAACCTGTACCCTCCATATCCTCATTGTCTCACTGGAACGTACCAATGCTGTTCTCCACACAAATATGCCCTGAACATGTACCCGTCCATATTCTCCCTGTCTCAGTGGAACGTCCCACTGCAGAACTCCACACAAATATGCATTGAACCTGTACCCTCCATAACCTCCCTGTCTCACTAGAACGTACCACTGCAGAACTCCACACAAATTTGCCATGAACCTGTACCCTCCATAACCTCCCTGTCTGACTGGAAAGTACCAATGCAGAACTCCACACAAATATGCCCTGAACCTGCACCCTGCATAACCTCCCTGTCTCACTGGAACGTACCAATGCAGAACTACACGCAAATATGCCCTGAACCTGTACCCCTCCATAACCTCCCTGTCTCACTGGAACGCACCAATGCCGAACTCCACTCAAATATGCCCTGAACCTGTACCCTGCATAACATCCCTGTCTCACTGGAACGTACCATTGCAGAACACCACACAAATGTGCCCTGAACCTGTACCCCTCCATAACCACCCTGTCTCACTGGAACGTGCCAATGCAGAACACCACACAAATATGCCCTGAAACTGTTCCCGTCCATAACCTCCCAGTCTCACTGGAACGTACCACTGCAGAACTCCACACAAATATGCCCTGAACCTGTACCATGCATAACCTCCCTGTCTCACTGGAACGTACCAATGCCGAACTACACACAAATATGCCCTGAACCTGTACCCCTCCATAACCTCCCAGTCTCACTGGAAAGCACCAATGCCGAACTCCACTCAAATATGCCCTGAACCTGTACCCTGCATAACCTGCCTGTCTCACTGGAGCGTACCATTGCAGAACACCACAGAAATATGCCCTGAACCTGTACCCTCCATAACCTCCCTGTCTGACTGGAAAGTACCAATGCAGAACTCCACACAAATATGCCCTGAAACTGTACCTGACCATAATCTCCCTGTCTCACAGGAACGTACCACTGCAGAACTCCACACAAATATGCCCTGAACCTGTACCCTGCATAACCTCCCTGTCTCACTGGAACGTACCAATGCAGAACTACACACAAATATGCCCTGAACCTGTACCCCTCCATAACCTCCCTGTCTCACTGGACGCACCAATGCCGAACTCGACTGAAATATGCCCTGAACCTGTACCCTGCATAACCTCCCTGTCTCACTGGAAAGTACCAATGCAGAACTCAACACAAATATGCCCTGAACCTGTACCCGTCCATAACCTCCCTGTCTCACTGGAACGTCCCACTGCAGAACTCAACACAAATATGCCCTGAAGCTATACCGTCCATAACCTCCCTGTCTCACTGGAATGTACCAATGCAGAACTACACACAAATATGACCTGAACCTGTACCCCTCCATAATCTCCCTGTCTCACTGGAAGGTACCAATGCAGAACTCCACACAAATATGCCCTGAACCTGTACCCCTCCATAACCTCCCTGTCTCTCCGGATCGTACCAATGCAGAACTACACACAAATATGCCCTGAACCTGTACCCCTCCATAACCTCCCTGTCTCACTGGAACGCACCAATGCCGAACTCGACTGAAATATGCCCTGAACCTGTACCCTCCATAACCTCCCTGTCTCACTGGAAAGTACCAATGCAGAACTCCACACAAATATGCCCTGAACCTGTACCCCTCCATAACCTCCCTGTCTCTCTGGATCGTACCAATGCAGAACATCACACAAATATGCCCTGAACCTGTACCCCTCATTACCTCCCTGTCTCACTGGAACGTCCCAACGCAGAACTCCACACAAATATGCCCTGAACCTGTCCCCTCCGTAACCTGCCTGTCTCACTGGAACGTACCAATGCAGAACTCCACACAAATATACCCTGAACCTGTACCCCTCCATAACCTCCCTGTCTCACTGGTACTTACCAATGCAGAACTCCACACAAATATGCCCTGAACCTGTACCCTCCATAACCACATTGTCTCACTGGTACGTACCAATGCTGTACTCCACACAAATATGCCCTGAACCTGTACCCCTCCATAACCTCACTGTCTCACTGGAACGTACCAATGCAGAACTCCACACAAATATGCCCTGAACCTGTACCCCTCCATAACCTCCCTGTCTCACTGGAACGTCCCAACGCAGAACTCCACACAAATATGCCCTGAACCTGTACCACTCCATAACCTCCCAGTCTCACTGGAACGTACCAATGCAGAACTCCACACAAATATACCCTGAACCTGTACCCCTCCATAACCTCCCTGTCTCACTGGAACTTACCAATGCAGAACTCCACACAAATATGCCCTGAACCTGTACCCCTCCATAACCTCCGTGTCTCACTGGAATGTACCAATGCAGAACTCCACCCAAATATGCCCTGAACCTGTACCCTCCATAACCTCATTGTCTCACTGGAACGTACCAATGCTGTACTCCACACAAATATGCCCTGAACCTGTACCCCTCCATAACCTCCCTGTCTCACTGGAACGTACCAATGCAGAACTCCACACAAACTTGCCCTGAACCTGTACCCTCCATATCCTCACTGTCTCACTGGAACGTACCAATGCTGTACTCCACACAAATATGCATTGAACCTGTACCCTCCATAACCTCCCTGTCTCACTGGAACGTACCACTGCAGAACTCCACACAAATTTGCCATGAACCTGTACCCTCCATAACCTCCCTGTCTGACTGGAAAGTACCAATGCAGAACTCCACACAAATATGCCCTGAAACTGTACCTGACCATAATCTCCCTGTCTCACAGGAACGTACCACTGCAGAACTCCACACAAATATGCCCTGAACCTGTACCCTGCATAACCTCCCTGTCTCACTGGAACGTACCAATGCAGAACTACACAAAAATATGCCCTGAACCTGTACCCCTCCATAACCTCCCTGGCTCACTGGAACGCACCAATGCCGAACTCCACTCAAATATGCCCTGAACCTGTACCCTCCATAACCTCATTGTCTCACTGGAACGTACCAATGCTGTACTCCACACAAATATGCCCTGAACCTGTACCCCTCCATAACCTCCCTGTCTCACTGGAACGTACCACTGCAGAACTCCACACAAATTTGCCATGAACCTGTACCCTCCATAACCTCCCTGTCTGACTGGAAAGTACCAATGCAGAACTCCACACAAATATGCCCTGAAACTGTAGTTGACCATAATCTCCCTGTCTCACAGGAACGTACCACGGCAGAACTCCACACAAATATGCCCTGAACCTGTACCCTGCATAACCCCCCTGTCTCACTGGAACGTACCAATGCAGATCTACACACAAATATGCCCTGAACCTGTACCCCTCCATAACCTCCCTGTCTCCCTGGAACGCACCAATGCCGAACTCCACTGAAATATGCCCTGAACCTGTACCCTGCATAACCTCCCTGTCTCACTGGAAAGTACCAATTCAGAACTCCACACAAATATGCCCTGAACCTGTACCACTCCATAACCTCCCAGTCTCACTGGAATGTACCAATGCAGAACTACACACAAATATGCCCTGAACCTGTACCCCTCCACAACCTCCCTGTCTCACTAGAACGTACCAATGCAGAACTCCACACAAATATGCCCTGAACCTGTACCCCTCCATAACCTCCCTGTCTCTCTGGATCGTACCAATGCAGAACTCCACACAAATATGCCCTGAACTTGTACCCCTCATTACCTCCCTGTCTCACTGGAACGTCCCAACGCAGAACTCCACACAAATATGCCCTGAACCTGTCCCCTCCATAACCTGCCTGTCTCAATGGAACGTACCATTGCAGAACACCACACAAATATGCCCTGATCCTGTACCCCTCCATAACCTCCCTGTCTCACTGGAACGTACCAATGCAGAACTCCACACAAATATGCCCTGAACCTGTACCCCTCCATAACCTCCCTGTCTCACTGGAACGTACCAATGCAGAACTCCACACAAATATGCCCTGAACCTGTACCCCTCCATAACCTCCCTGTCTCACTGGAACGTCCCAACGCAGAACTCCACACAAATATGCCCTGAACCTGTACCACTCCATAACCTCCCAGTCTCACTGGAACGTACCAATGCAGAACTCCACACAAATATACCCTGAACCTGTACCCCTCCATAACCTCCCTGTCTCACTGGAACTTACCAATGCAGAACTCCACACAAATATGCCCTGAACCTGTACCCTCCATAACCTCATTGTCTCACTGGTACGTACCAATGCTGTACTCCACACAAATATGCCCTGAACCTGTACCCCTCCATAACCTCACTGTCTCACTGGAACGTACCAATGCAGAACTCCACACAAACATGCCCTGAACCTGTACCCTCCATATCCTCATTGTCTCACTGGAACGTACCAATGCTGTACTCCACACAAATATGCCCTGAACATGTACCCGTCCATATTCTCCCTGTCTCAGTGGAACGTCCCACTGCAGAACTCCACACAAATATGCATTGAACCTGTACCCTCCATAACCTCCCTGTCTCACTAGAACGTACCACTGCAGAACTCCACACAAATTTGCCATGAACCTGTACCCTCCATAACCTCCCTGTCTGACTGGAAAGTACCAATGCAGAACTCCACACAAATATGCCCTGAACCTGTACCCTGCATAACCTCCCTGTCTCACTGGAACGTACCAATGCAGAACTACACGCAAATATGCCCTGAACCTGTACCCCTCCATAACCTCCCTGTCTCACTGGAACGCACCAATGCCGAACTCCACTCAAATATGCCCTGAACCTGTACCCTGCATAACATCCCTGTCTCACTGGAACGTACCATTGCAGAACACCACACAAATGTGCCCTGAACCTGTACCCCTCAATAACCACCCTGTCTCACTGGAACGTACCAATGCAGAACACCACACAAATATGCCCTGAAACTGTTCCCGTCCATAACCTCCCAGTCTCACTGGAACGTACCACTGCAGAACTCCACACAAATATGCCCTGAACCTGTACCATGCATAACCTCCCTGTCTCACTGGAACGTACCAATGCCGAACTACACATAAATATGCCCTGAACCTGTACCCCTCCATAACCTCCCAGTCTCACTGGAAAGCACCAATGCCGAACTCCACTCAAATATGCCCTGAACCTGTACCATGCATAACCTGCCTGTCTCACTGGAGCGTACCATTGCAGAACACCACAGAAATATGCCCTGAACCTGTACCCCTCCATAACCACCCTGTCTAACTGGAACGCACCAATGCAGAACTCCACACAAATATGCCCTGAACCTGTACCCCTCCATAACCTCCCTGTCTCACTGGAATGTACCAATGCAGAACTCCACCCAAATATGCCCTGAACCTGTATCCCTGCATAACCTCCCTGTCTCACTGGAACGTACCAATGCAGAACTACACAAAAATATGCCCTGAACCTGTACACCTCCATAACCTCCCTGGCTCACTGGAACGTACCTATGCAGAACTCCACACAAACTTGCCCTGAACCTGTACCCTCCATATCCTCATTGTCTCACTGGAACGTACCAATGCTGTACTCCACACAAATATGCATTGAACCAGTACCCTCCATAAACTCCCTGTCTCACTGGAACGTACCACTGCAGAACTCCACACAAATTTGCCATGAACCTGTACCCTCCATAACCTCCCTGTCTGACTGGAAAGTACCAATGCAGAACTCCACACAAATATGCCCTGAAATTGTACCTGACCATAATCTCCCTGTCTCACAGGAACGTACCACTGCAGAACTCCACACAAATATGCCCTGAACCTGTACCCTGCATAACCTCCCTGTCTCACTGGAACGTACCAATGCAGAACTACACACAAATATGCCCTGAACCTGTACCCCTCCATAACCTCCCTGTCTCACTGGAACGCACCAATGCCGAACTCGACTGAAATATGCCCTGAACCTGTACCCTGCATAACCTCCCTGTCTCACTGGAAAGTACCAATGCAGAACTCCACACAAATATGCCCTGAACCTGTACCCGTCCATAACCTCCCTGTCTCACTGGAACGTCCCACTGCAGAACTCAACACAAATATGCCCTGAAGCTGTACCCTCCATAACCTCCCTGTCTCACTGGAATGTACCAATGCAGAACTACACACAAATATGACTTGAACCTGTACCCCTCCATAATCTCCCTGTCTCACTGGAAGGTACCAATGCAGAACTCCACACAAATATGCCCTGAACCTGTACCCCTCCATAACCTCCCTGTCTCTCTGGATCGTACCAATGCAGAACTCCACACAAATATGCCCTGAACCTGTACCCCTCATTACCTCCCTGTTTCACTGGAACGTCCCAACGCAGAACTCCACACAAATATGCCCTGAACCTGTCCCCTCCATAACCTGCCTGTCTCACTGGAACGTACCATTGCAGAACTCCACACAAATATGCTCGGAAACCTGTACCCCTCCATAACCTCCCTGTCTCACTGGAACGTACCAATGCAGAACTACACACAAATATGCCCTGAACCTGTACCCCTCCATAACCTCCCTGTCTCACTGGAACGCAACAATGCCGAACTCCACTCAAATATGCCCTGAACCTGTACCCTGCATAACCTGCCTGTCTCACTGGAGCGTACCATTGCAGAACACCACAGAAATATGCCCTGAACCTGTACCCCTCCATAAACACCCTGTCTAACTGGAACGCACCAATGCAGAACTCCACACAAATATGCCCTGAACCTGTACCCCTCCATAACCTCCCTGTCTCACTGGAACGTACCAATGCAGAACTCCACTCAAATATGCCCTGAACCTGTACCCTCCATAACCTCATTGTCTCACTGGAACGTACCAATGCTGTACTCCACACATATATGCCCTGAACCTGTACCCCTCCACAACCTCCCTGTCTCACTGGAACGTACCACTGCAGAACTCCACACAAATTTGCCCTGAACCTGTATCCCTGCATAACCACCCTGTCTCACAGGAACGTACCACTGCAGAACTCCACACAAATATGCCCTGAACCTGTACCCTGCATAACCTCCCTGTCTCACTGGAACGTACCAATGCAGATCTACACACAAATATGCCCTGAACCTGTACCCCTCCATAACCTCCCTGTCTCCCTGGAACGCACCAATGCCGAACTCCACTGAAATATGCCCTGAACCTGTACCCTGCATAACCTCCCTGTCTCACTGGAAAGTACCAATGCAGAACTCCACACAAATATGCCCTGAACCTGTACCACTCCATAACCTCCCAGTCTCACTGGAATGTACCATTGCAGAACTCCACACAAATATGCTCGGAAACCTGTACCCCTCCATAACCTCCCTGTCTCACTGGAACGTACCAATGCAGAACTACACACAAATATGCCCTGAACCTGTACCCCTCCATAACCTCCCTGTCTCACTGGAACGCAACAATGCCGAACTCCACTCAAATATGCCCTGAACCTGTACCCTGCATAACCTGCCTGTCTCACTGGAGCGTACCATTGCAGAACACCACAGAAATATGCCCTGAACCTGTACCCCTCCATAAACACCCTGTCTAACTGGAACGCACCAATGCAGAACTCCACACAAATATGCCCTGAACCTGTACCCCTCCATAACCTCCCTGTCTCACTGGAACGTACCAATGCAGAACTCCACTCAAATATGCCCTGAACCTGTACCCTCCATAACCTCATTGTCTCACTGGAACGTACCAATGCTGTACTCCACACATATATGCCCTGAACCTGTACCCCTCCACAACCTCCCTGTCTCACTGGAACGTACCACTGCAGAACTCCACACAAATTTGCCCTGAACCTGTATCCCTGCATAACCACCCTGTCTCACAGGAACGTACCACTGCAGAACTCCACACAAATATGCCCTGAACCTGTACCCTGCATAACCTCCCTGTCTCACTGGAACGTACCAATGCAGATCTACACACAAATATGCCCTGAACCTGTACCCCTCCATAACCTCCCTGTCTCCCTGGAACGCACCAATGCCGAACTCCACTGAAATATGCCCTGAACCTGTACCCTGCATAACCTCCCTGTCTCACTGGAAAGTACCAATGCAGAACTCCACACAAATATGCCCTGAACCTGTACCACTCCATAACCTCCCAGTCTCACTGGAATGTACCAATGCAGAACTACACACAAATATGCCCTGAACCTGTACCCCTCCACAACCTCCCTGTCTCACTAGAACGTACCAATGCAGAACTCCACACAAATATGCCCTGAACCTGTACCCCTCCATAACCTCCCTGTCTCTCTGGATCGTACCAATGCAGAACTCCACTCAAATATGCCCTGAACTTGTACCCCTCATTACCTCCCTGTCTCACTGGAACGTCCCAACGCAGAACTCCACACAAATATGCCCTGAACCTGTCCCCTCCATAACCTGCCTGTCTCAATGTAAAGTACCATTGCAGAACACCACACAAATATGCCCTGATCCTGTACCCCTCCATAACCTCCCTGTCTCACTGGAACGTACCAATGCAGAACTCCACACAAATATGCCCTGAACCTGTACCCCTCCATAACCTCCCTGTCTCACTGGAACGTACCAATGCAGAACTCCACACAAATATGCCCTGAACCTGTACCCCTCCATAACCTCCCTGTCTCACTGGAACGTCCCAACGCAGAACTCCACACAAATATGCCCTGAACCTGTACCACTCCATAACCTCCCAGTCTCACTGGAACGTACCAATGCAGAACTCCACACAAATATACCCTGAACCTGTACCCCTCCATAACCTCCCTGTCTCACTGGAACTTACCAATGCAGAACTCCACACAAATATGCCCTGAAGCTGTACCCTCCATAACCTCATTGTCTCACTGGTACGTACAAATGCTGTACTCCACACAAATATGCCCTGAACCTGTACCCCTCCATAACCTCACTGTCTCACTGGAACGTACCAATGCAGAAATCCACACAAACATGCCCTGAACCTGTACCCTCCATATCCTCATTGTCTCACTGGAACGTACCAATGCTGTACTCCACACAAATATGCCCTGAACATGTACCCGTCCATATTCTCCCTGTCTCAGTGGAACGTCCCACTGCAGAACTCCACACAAATATGCATTGAACCTGTACCCTCCATAACCTCCCTGTCTCACTAGAACGTACCACTGCAGAACTCCACACAAATTTGCCATGAACCTGTACCCTCCATAACCTCCCTGTCTGACTGGAAAGTACCAATGCAGAACTCCACACAAATATGCCCTGAACCTGCACCCTGCATAACCTCCCTGTCTCACTGGAACGTACCAATGCAGAACTACACGCAAATATGCCCTGAACCTGTACCCCTCCATAACCTCCCTGTCTCACTGGAACGCACCAATGCCGAACTCCACTCAAATATGCCCTGAACCTGTACCCTGCATAACATCCCTGTCTCACTGGAACGTACCATTGCAGAACACCACACAAATGTGCCCTGAACCTGTACCCCTCCATAACCACCCTGTCTCACTGGAACGTACCAATGCAGAACACCACACAAATATGCCCTGAAACTGTTCCCGTCCATAACCTCCCAGTCTCACTGGAACGTACCACTGCAGAACTCCACACAAATATGCCCTGAACCTGTACCATGCATAACCTCCCTGTCTCACTGGAACGTACCAATGCCGAACTACACACAAATATGCCCTGAACCTGTACCCCTCCATAACCTCCCAGTCTCACTGGAAAGCACCAATGCCGAACTCCACTCAAATATGCCCTGAACCTGTACCCTGCATAACCTGCCTGTCTCACTGGAGCGTACCATTGCAGAACACCACAGAAATATGCCCTGAACCTGTACCCCTCCATAACCACCCTGTCTAACTGGAACGCACCAATGCAGAACTCCACACAAATATGCCCTGAACCTGTACCCCTGCATAACCTCCCTGTCTCACTGGAATGTACCAATGCACAACTCCACCCAAATATGCCCTGAACCTGTATCCCTGCATAACCTCCCTGGCTCACTGGAACGCACCAATGCCGAACTCCACTCAAATATGCCCTGAAACTGTACCCGACCATAATCTCCCTGTCTCACAGGAACGTACCAATGCAGAACTCCACACAAATATGCCCTGAACCTGTACCCCTCCATAACCTCCCTGTCTCACTGGAATGTACCAATGCAGAACTCCACCCAAATATGCCCTGAACCTGTATCCCTGCATAACCTCCCTGTCTCACTGGAACGTACCAATGCAGAACTACACAAAAATATGCCCTGAACCTGTACCCCTCCATAACCTCCCTGGCTCACTGGAACGCACCAATGCCGAACTCCACTCAAATATGCCCTGAAACTGTACCCTCCATAACCTCATTGTCTCACTGGAACGTACCAATGCTGTACTCCACACAAATATGCCCTGAACCTGTACCCCTCCATAACCTCCCTGTCTCACTGGAACGTACCTATGCAGAACTCCACACAAACTTGCCCTGAACCTGTACCCTCCATATCCTCATTGTCTCACTGGAACGTACCAATGCTGTACTGCACACAAATATGCATTGAACCTGTACCCTCCATAACCTCCCTGTCTCACTGGAACGTACCACTGCAGAACTCCACACAAATTTGCCATGAACCTGTACCCTCCATAACCTCCCTGTCTGACTGGAAAGTACCAATGCAGAACTCCACTCAAATATGCCCTGAAACTGTACCTGACCATAATCTCCCTGTCTCACAGGAACGTACCACTGCAGAACTCCACACAAATATGCCCTGAACCTGTACCCTGCATAACCTCCCTGTCTCACTGGAACGCACCAATGCCGAACTCGACTGAAATATGCCCTGAACCTGTACCCTGCATAACCTCCCTGTCTCACTGGAAAGTACCAATGCAGAACTCCACACAAATATGCCCTGAACCTGTACCCGTCCATAACCTCCCTGTCTCACTGGAACGTCCCACTGCAGAACTCAACACAAATATGCCCTGAAGCTGTACCCTCCATAACCTCCCTATCTCACTGGAATGTACCAATGCAGAACTACACACAAATATGACTTGAACCTGTACCCCTCCATAATCTCCCTGTCTCACTGGAAGGTACCAATGCAGAACTCCACACAAATATGCCCTGAAGCTGTACCCCTCCATAACCTCCCTGTCTCTCTGGATCTTACCAATGCAGAACTCCACACAAATATGCCCTGAACCTGTACCCCTCATTACCTCCCTGTTTCACTGGAACGTCCCAACGCAGAACTCCACACAAATATGCCCTGAACCTGTCCCCTCCATAACCTGCCTGTCTCACTGGAACGTACCATTGCAGAACTCCACACAAATATGCTCGGAAACCTGTACGCCTCCATAACCTCCCTGTCTCACTGGAACGTACCAATGCAGAACTACACACAAATATGCCCTGAACCTGTACCCCTCCATAACCTCCCTGTCTCACTGGAACGCAACAATGCCGAACTCCACTCAAATATGCCCTGAACCTGTACCCTGCATAACCTGCCTGTCTCACTGGAGCGTACCATTGCAGAACACCACAGAAATATGCCCTGAACCTGTACCTGACCATAATCTCCCTGTCTCACAGGAACGTACCACTGCAGAACTCCACACAAATATGCCCTGAACCTGTACCCTGCATAACCTCCCTGTCTCACTGGAACGCACCAATGCCGAACTCGACTGAAATATGCCCTGAACCTGTACCCTGCATAACCTCCCTGTCTCACTGGAAAGTACCAATGCAGAACTCCACACAAATATGCCCTGAACCTGTACCCGTCCATAACCTCCCTGTCTCACTGGAACGTCCCACTGCAGAACTCAACACAAATATGCCCTGAAGCTGTACCCTCCATAACCTCCCTGTCTCACTGGAATGTACCAATGCAGAACTACACACAAATATGACTTGAACCTGTACCCCTCCATAATCTCCCTGTCTCACTGGAAGGTACCAATGCAGAACTCCACACAAATATGCCCTGAACCTGTACCCCTCCATAACCTCCCTGTCTCTCTGGATCGTACCAATGCAGAACTCCACACAAATATGCCCTGAACCTGTACCCCTCATTACCTCCCTGTTTCACTGGAACGTCCCAACGCAGAACTCCACACAAATATGCCCTGAACCTGTCCCCTCCATAACCTGCCTGTCTCACTGGAACGTACCATTGCAGAACTCCACACAAATATGCTCGGAAACCTGTACCCCTCCATAACCTCCCTGTCTCACTGGAACGTACCAATGCAGAACTACACACAAATATGCCCTGAACCTGTACCCCTCCATAACCTCCCTGTCTCACTGGAACGCAACAATGCCGAACTCCACTCAAATATGCCCTGAACCTGTACCCTGCATAACCTGCCTGTCTCACTGGAGCGTACCATTGCAGAACACCACAGAAATATGCCCTGAACCTGTACCCCTCCATAAACACCCTGTCTAACTGGAACGCACCAATGCAGAACTCCACACAAATATGCCCTGAACCTGTACCCCTCCATAACCTCCCAGTCTCACTGGAATGTACCAATGCAGAACTCCACCCAAATATGCCCTGAACCTGTATCCCTGCATAACCACCCTGTCTCACAGGAACGTACCACTGCAGAACTCCACACAAATATGCCCTGAACCTGTACCCTGCATAACCTCCCTGTCTCACTGGAACGCACCAATGCCGAACTCCACTCAAATATGCCCTGAACCTGTACCCTGCATAACCTGCCTGTCTCACTGGAGCGTACCATTGCAGAACACCACAGAAATATGCCCTGAACCTGTACCTGACCATAATCTCCCTGTCTCACAGGAACGTACCACTGCAGAACTCCACACAAATACGCCCTGAACCTGTACCCTGCATAACCTCCCTGTCTCACTGGAACGCACCAATGCCGAACTCGACTGAAATATGCCCTGAACCTGTACCCGGCATAACCTCCCTGTCTCACTGGAAAGTACCAATGCAGAACTCCACACAAATATGCCCTGAACCTGTACCCGTCCATAACCTCCCTGTCTCACTGGAACGTCCCACTGCAGAACTCAACACAAATATGCCCTGAAGCTGTACCCTCCATAACCTCCCTGTCTCACTGGAATGTACCAATGCAGAACTACACACAAATATGACTTGAACCTGTACCCCTCCATAATCTCCCTGTCTCACTGGAAGGTACCAATGCAGAACTCCACACAAATATGCCCTGAAACTGTACCCCTCCATAACCTCCCTGTCTCTCTGGATCGTACCAATGCAGAACTCCACACAAATATGCCCTGAACCTGTACCCCTCATTACCTCCCTGTTTCACTGGAACGTCCCAACGCAGAACTCCACACAAATATGCCCTGAACCTGTCCCCTCCATAACCAGCCTGTCTCACTGGAACGTACCATTGCAGAACTCCACACAAATATGCTCGGAAACCTGTACCCCTCCATAACCTCCCTGTCTCACTGGAACGTACCAATGCAGAACTACACACAAATATGCCCTGAACCTGTACCCCTCCATAACCTCCCTGTCTCACTGGAACGCAACAATGCCGAACTCCACTCAAATATGCCCTGAACCTGTACCCTGCATAACCTGCCTGTCTCACTGGAGCGTACCATTGCAGAACACCACAGAAATATGCCCTGAACCTGTACCCCCCCATAAACACCCTGTCTAACTGGAACGCACCAATGCAGAACTCCACACAAATATGCCCTGAACCTGTACCCCTCCATAACCTCCCAGTCTCACTGGAATGTACCAATGCAGAACTCCACCCAAATATGCCCTGAACCTGTATCCCTGCATAACCACCCTGTCTCACAGGAACGTACCACTGCAGAACTCCACACAAATATGCCCTGAACCTGTACCCTGCATAACCTCCCTGTCTCACTGGAACGCACCAATGCCGAACTCGACTGAAATATGCCCTGAACCTGTACCCTGCATAACCTCCCTGTCTCACTGGAAAGTACCAATGCAGAACTCCACACAAATATGCCCTGAACCTGTACCCGTCCATAACCTCCCTGTCTCACTGGAACGTCCCACTGCAGAACTCAACACAAATATGCCCTGAAGCTGTACCCTCCATAACCTCCCTGTCTCACTGGAATGTACCAATGCAGAACTACACACAAATATGACTTGAACCTGTACCCCTCCATAATCTCCCTGTCTCACTGGAAGGTACCAATGCAGAACTCCACACAAATATGCCCTGAACCTGTACCCCTCCATAACCTCCCTGTCTCTCTGGATCGTACCAATGCAGAACTCCACACAAATATGCCCTGAACCTGTACCCCTCATTACCTCCCTGTTTCACTGGAACGTCCCAACGCAGAACTCCACACAAATATGCCCTGAACCTGTCCCCTCCATAACCTGCCTGTCTCACTGGAACGTACCATTGCAGAACTCCACACAAATATGCTCGGAAACCTGTACCCCTCCATAACCTCCCTGTCTCACTGGAACGTACCAATGCAGAACTACACACAAATATGCCCTGAACCTGTACCCCTCCATAACCTCCCTGTCTCACTGGAACGCAACAATGCCGAACTCCACTCAAATATGCCCTGAACCAGTACCCTGCATAACCTGCCTGTCTCACTGGAGCGTACCATTGCAGAACACCACAGAAATATGCCCTGAACCTGTACCCCTCCATAAACACCCTGTCTAACTGGAACGCACCAATGCAGAACTCCACACAAATATGCCCTGAACCTGTACCCCTCCATAACCTCCCAGTCTCACTGGAATGTACCAATGCAGAACTCCACCCAAATATGCCCTGAACCTGTATCCCTGCATAACCACCATGTCTCACTGGAACGTACCAATGCAGAACTACACAAAAATATGCCCTGAACCTGTACCCCTCCATAACCTCCCTGGCTCACTGGAACGCACCAATGCCGAACTCCACTCAAATATGCCCTGAAACTGTAGTTGACCATAATCTCCCTGTCTCACAGGAACGTACCACGGCAGAACTCCACACAAATATGCCCTGAACCTGTAACCTGCATAACCTCCCTGTCTCACTGGAACGTACCAATGCAGATCTACACACAAATATGCCCTGAACCTGTACCCCTCCATAACCTCCCTGTCTCCCTGGAACGCACCAATGCCGAACTCCACTGAAATATGCCCTGAACCTGTACCCTGCATAACCTCCCTGTCTCACTGGAAAGTACCAATGCAGAACTCCACACAAATATGCCCTGAACCTGTACCACTCCATAACCTCCCAGTCTCACTGGAATGTACCAATGCAGAACTACACACAAATATGCCCTGAACCTGTACCCCTCCACAACCTCCCTGTCTCACTAGAACGTACCAATGCAGAACTCCACACAAATATGCCCTGAACCTGTACCCCTCCATAACCTCCCTGTCTCTCTGGATCGTACCAATGCAGAACTCCACACAAATATGCCCTGAACTTGTACCCCTCATTACCTCCCTGTCTCACTGGAACGTACCAATGCAGAACTCCACACAAATATGCCCTGAACCTGTACCCCTCCATAACCTCCCTGTCTCACTGGAACGTCCCAACGCAGAACTCCACACAAATATGCCCTGAACCTGTACCACTCCATAACCTCCCAGTCTCACTGGAACGTACCAATGCAGAACTCCACACAAATATACCCTGAACCTGTACCCCTCCATAACCTCCCTGTCTCACTGGAACTTACCAATGCAGAACTCCACACAAATATGCCCTGAACCTGTACCCCTCCATAACCTCCGTGTCTCACTGGAATGTACCAATGCAGAACTCCACCCAAATATGCCCTGAACCTGTATCCCTGCATAACCTCCCTGTCTCACTGGAACGTACCAATGCAGAACTACACAAAAATATGCCCTGAACCTGTACCCCTCCATAACCTCCCTGGCTCACTGGAACGCACCAATGCCGAACTCCACTCAAATATGCCCTGAACCTGTACCCTCCATAACCTCATTGTCTCACTGGAACGTACCAATGCTGTACTCCACACAAATATGCCCTGAACCTGTACCCCTCCATAACCTCCCTGTCTCACTGGAACGTACCAATGCAGAACTCCACACAAACTTGCCCTGAACCTGTACCCTCCATATCCTCATTGTCTCACTGGAACGTACCAATGCTGTACTCCACACAAATATGCATTGAACCTGTACCCTCCATAACCTCCCTGTCTCACTGGAACGTACCACTGCAGAACTCCACACAAATTTGCCATGAACCTGTACCCTCCATAACCTCCCTGTCTGACTGGAAAGTACCAATGCAGAACTCCACACAAATATGCCCTGAAACTGTACCTGACCATAATCTCCCTGTCTCACAGGAACGTACCACTGCAGAACTCCACACAAATATGCCCTGAACCTGTACCCTGCATAACCTCCCTGTCTCACTGGAACGTACCAATGCAGAAGTACACACAAATATGCCCTGAACCTGTACCCGTCCATAACCTCCCTGTCTCACTGGAACGCACCAATGCCGAACTCCACACAAATATGCCCTGAAGCTGTACCCTCCATAACCTCCCTGTCTCACTGGAATGTACCAATGCAGAACAACACACAAATATGCCCTGAACCTGTACCCCTCCATAACCTCCCTGTCTCTCTGGATCGTACCAATGCAGAACATCACACAAATATGCCCTGAACCTGTACCCCTCATTACCTCCCTTTCTCACTGGAACGTCCCAACGCAGAACTCCACACAAATATGCCCTGAACCTGTCCCCTCCGTAACCTGCCTGTCTCATTGGAACGTACCAATGCAGAACTCCACACAAATATACCCTGAACCTGTACCCCTCCATAACCTCCCTGTCTCACTGGAACTTACCAATGCAGAACTCCACACAAATATGCCCTGAACCTGTACCCTCCATAACCACATTGTCTCACTGGTACGTACCAATGCTGTACTCCACACAAATATGCCCTGAACCTGTACCCCTCCATAACCTCACTGTCTCACTGGAACGTACCAATGCAGAACTCCACACAAATATGCCCTGAACCTGTACCCCTCCATAACCTCCCTGTCTCACTGGAACGTCCCAACGCAGAACTCCACACAAATATGCCCTGAACCTGTACCACTCCATAACCTCCCAGTCTCACTGGAACGTACCAATGCAGAACTCCACACAAATATACCCTGAACCTGTACCCCTCCATAACCTCCCTGTCTCACTGGAACTTACCAATGCAGAACTCCACACAAATATGCCCTGAACCTGTACCCCTCCATAACCTCCGTGTCTCACTGGAATGTACCAATGCAGAACTCCACCCAAATATGCCCTGAACCTGTATCCCTGCATAACCTCCCTGTCTCACTGGAACGTACCAATGCAGAACTACACAAAAATATGCCCTGAACCTGTACCCCTCCATAACCTCCCTGGCTCACTGGAACGCACCAATGCCGAACTCCACTCAAATATGCCCTGAACCTGTACCCTCCATAACCTCATTGTCTCACTGGAACGTACCAATGCTGTACTCCACACAAATATGCCCTGAACCTGTACCCCTCCATAACCTCCCTGTCTCACTGGAACGTACCAATGCAGAACTCCACACAAACTAGCCCTGAACCTGTACCATCCATATCCTCATTGTCTCACTGGAACGTACCAATGCTGTACTCCACACAAATATGCATTGAACCTGTACCCTCCATAACCTCCCTGTCTCACTGGAACGTACCACTGCAGAACTCCACACAAATTTGCCATGAACCTGTACCCTCCATAACCTCCCTGTCTGACTGGAAAGTACCAATGCAGAACTCCACACAAATATGCCCTGAAACTGTACCTGACCATAATCTCCCTGTCTCACAGGAACGTACCACTGCAGAACTCCACACAAATATGCCCTGAACCTGTACCCTGCATAACCTCCCTGTCTCACTGGAACGTACCAATGCAGAAGTACACACAAATATGCCCTGAACCTGTACCCGTCCATAACCTCCCTGTCTCACTGGAACGCACCAATGCCGAACTCCACACAAATATGCCCTGAATCTGTACCCTCCATAACCTCCCTGTCTCACTGGAATGTACCAATGCAGAACTACACACAAATATGCCCTGAACCTGTACCCCTCATTACCTCCCTGTCTCACTGGAACGTCCCAACGCAGAACTCCACACAAATATGCCCTGAACCTGTCCCCTCCGTAACCTGCCTGTCTCACTGGAACGTACCAATGCAGAACTCCACACAAATATACCCTGAACCTGTACCCCTCCATAACCTCCCTGTCTCACTGGAACTTACCAATGCAGAACTCCACACAAATATGCCCAGAACCTGTACCCTCCATAACCTCCCTGTCTCACTGGAAAGTACCAATGCAGAACTCCACACAAATATGCCCTGAACCTGTACCCCTCCATAACCTCACTGTCTCACTTGAACGTACCAATGCAGAACTCCACACAAACATGCCCTAAACCTGTACCCTCCATATCCTCATTGTCTCACTGGAACGTACCAATGCTGTACTCCACACAAATATGCCCTGAACATGTACCCGTCCATATTCTCCCTGTCTCAGTGGAACGTCCCACTGCAGAACTCCACACAAATTTGCCATGAACCTGTACCCTCCATAACCTCCCTGTCTGACTGGAAAGTACCACTGCAGAACTCCACACAAATATGCCCTGAACCTGTACCCTGCATAACCTCCCTGTCTCACTGGAACGCACCAATGCCGAACTCGACTGAAATATGCCCTGAACCTGTACCCTGCATAACCTCCCTGTCTCACTGGAAAGTACCAATGCAGAACTCCACACAAATATGCCCTGAACCTGTACCCGTCCATAACCTCCCTGTCTCACTGGAACGTCCCACTGCAGAACTCAACACAAATATGCCCTGAAGCTGTACCCTCCATAACCTCCCTGTCTCACTGGAATGTACCAATGCAGAACTACACACAAATATGACTTGAACCTGTACCCCTCCATAATCTCCCTGTCTCACTGGAAGGTACCAATGCAGAACTCCACACAAATATGCCCTGAACCTGTACCCCTCCATAACCTCCCTGTCTCTCTGGATCGTACCAATGCAGAACTCCACACAAATATGCCCTGAACCTGTACCCCTCATTACCTCCCTGTTTCACTGGAACGTCCCAACGCAGAACTCCACACAAATATGCCCTGAACCTGTCCCCTCCATAACCTGCCTGTCTCACTGGAACGTACCATTGCAGAACTCCACACAAATATGCTCGGAAACCTGTACCCCTCCATAACCTCCCTGTCTCACTGGAACGTACCAATGCAGAACTACACACAAATATGCCCTGAACCTGTACCCCTCCATAACCTCCCTGTCTCACTGGAACGCAACAATGCCGAACTCCACTCAAATATGCCCTGAACCTGTACCCTGCATAACCTGCCTGTCTCACTGGAGCGTACCATTGCAGAACACCACAGAAATATGCCCTGAACCTGTACCCCTCCATAAACACCCTGTCTAACTGGAACGCACCAATGCAGAACTCCACACAAATATGCCCTGAACCTGTACCCCTCCATAACCTCCCAGTCTCACTGGAATGTACCAATGCAGAACTCCACCCAAATATGCCCTGAACCTGTATCCCTGCATAACCACCATGTCTCACTGGAACGTACCAATGCAGAACTACACAAAAATATGCCCTGAACCTGTACCCCTCCATAACCTCCCTGGCTCACTGGAACGCACCAATGCCGAACTCCACTCAAATATGCCCTGAAACTGTAGTTGACCATAATCTCCCTGTCTCACAGGAACGTACCACGGCAGAACTCCACACAAATATGCCCTGAACCTGTAACCTGCATAACCTCCCTGTCTCACTGGAACGTACCAATGCAGATCTACACACAAATATGCCCTGAACCTGTACCCCTCCATAACCTCCCTGTATCCCTGGAACGCACCAATGCCGAACTCCACTGAAATATGCCCTGAACCTGTACCCTGCATAACCTCCCTGTCTCACTGGAAAGTACCAATGCAGAACTCCACACAAATATGCCCTGAACCTGTACCACTCCATAACCTCCCAGTCTCACTGGAATGTACCAATGCAGAACTACACACAAATATGCCCTGAACCTGTACCCCTCCACAACCTCCCTGTCTCACTAGAACGTACCAATGCAGAACTCCACACAAATATGCCCTGAACCTGTACCCCTCCATAACCTCCCTGTCTCTCTGGATCGTACCAATGCAGAACTCCACACAAATATGCCCTGAACTTGTACCCCTCATTACCTCCCTGTCTCACTGGAACGTACCAATGCAGAACTCCACACAAATATGCCCTGAACCTGTACCCCTCCATAACCTCCCTGTCTCACTGGAACGTCCCAACGCAGAACTCCACACAAATATGCCCTGAACCTGTACCACTCCATAACCTCCCAGTCTCACTGGAACGTACCAATGCAGAACTCCACACAAATATACCCTGAACCTGTACCCCTCCATAACCTCCCTGTCTCACTGGAACTTACCAATGCAGAACTCCACACAAATATGCCCTGAACCTGTACCCCTCCATAACCTCCGTGTCTCACTGGAATGTACCAATGCAGAACTCCACTCAAATATGCCCTGAACCTGTATCCCTGCATAACCTCCCTGTCTCACTGGAACGTACCAATGCAGAACTACACAAAAATATGCCCTGAACCTGTACCCCTCCATAACCTCCCTGGCTCACTGGAACGCACCAATGCCGAACTCCACTCAAATATGCCCTGAACCTGTACCCTCCATAACCTCATTGTCTCACTGGAACGTACCAATGCTGTACTCCACACAAATATGCCCTGAACCTGTACCCCTCCATAACCTCCCTGTCTCACTGGAACGTACCAATGCAGAACTCCACACAAACTTGCCCTGAACCTGTACCCTCCATATCCTCATTGTCTCACTGGAACGTACCAATGCTGTACTCCACACAAATATGCATTGAACCTGTACCCTCCATAACCTCCCTGTCTCACTGGAACGTACCACTGCAGAACTCCACACAAATTTGCCATGAACCTGTACCCTCCATAACCTCCCTGTCTGACTGGAAAGTACCAATGCAGAACTCCACACAAATATGCCCTGAAACTGTACCTGACCATAATCTCCCTGTCTCACAGGAACGTACCACTGCAGAACTCCACACAAATATGCCCTGAACCTGTACCCTGCATAACCTCCCTGTCTCACTGGAACGTACCAATGCAGAAGTACACACAAATATGCCCTGAACCTGTACCCGTCCATAACCTCCCTGTCTCACTGGAACGCACCAATGCCGAACTCCACACAAATATGCCCTGAAGCTGTACCCTCCATAACCTCCCTGTCTCACTGGAATGTACCAATGCAGAACAACACACAAATATGCCCTGAACCTGTACCCCTCCATAACCTCCCTGTCTCTCTGGATCGTACCAATGCAGAACATCACACAAATATGCCCTGAACCTGTACCCCTCATTACCTCCCTTTCTCACTGGAACGTCCCAACGCAGAACTCCACACAAATATGCCCTGAACCTGTCCCCTCCGTAACCTGCCTGTCTCATTGGAACGTACCAATGCAGAACTCCACACAAATATACCCTGAACCTGTACCCCTCCATAACCTCCCTGTCTCACTGGAACTTACCAATGCAGAACTCCACACAAATATGCCCTGAACCTGTACCCTCCATAACCACATTGTCTCACTGGTACGTACCAATGCTGTACTCCACACAAATATGCCCTGAACCTGTACCCCTCCATAACCTCACTGTCTCACTGGAACGTACCAATGCAGAACTCCACACAAATATGCCCTGAACCTGTACCCCTCCATAACCTCCCTGTCTCACTGGAACGTCCCAACGCAGAACTCCACACAAATATGCCCTGAACCTGTACCACTCCATAACCTCCCAGTCTCACTGGAACGTACCAATGCAGAACTCCACACAAATATACCCTGAACCTGTACCCCTCCATAACCTCCCTGTCTCACTGGAACTTACCAATGCAGAACTCCACACAAATATGCCCTGAACCTGTACCCTCCATAACCTCATTGTCTCACTGGAACGTACCAATGCTGTACTCCACACAAATATGCCCTGAACCTGTACCCCTCCATAACCTCCCTGTCTCACTGGAACGTACCAATGCAGAACTCCACACAAACTAGCCCTGAACCTGTACCATCCATATCCTCATTGTCTCACTGGAACGTACCAATGCTGTACTCCACACAAATATGCATTGAACCTGTACCCTCCATAACCTCCCTGTCTCACTGGAACGTACCACTGCAGAACTCCACACAAATTTGCCATGAACCTGTACCCTCCATAACCTCCCTGTCTGACTGGAAAGTACCAATGCAGAACTCCACACAAATATGCCCTGAAACTGTACCTGACCATAATCTCCCTGTCTCACAGGAACGTACCACTGCAGAACTCCACACAAATATGCCCTGAACCTGTACCCTGCATAACCTCCCTGTCTCACTGGAACGTACCAATGCAGAAGTACACACAAATATGCCCTGAACCTGTACCCGTCCATAACCTCCCTGTCTCACTGGAACGCACCAATGCCGAACTCCACACAAATATGCCCTGAATCTGTACCCTCCATAACCTCCCTGTCTCACTGGAATGTACCAATGCAGAACTACACACAAATATGCCCTGAACCTGTACCCCTCATTACCTCCCTGTCTCACTGGAACGTCCCAACGCAGAACTCCACACAAATATGCCCTGAACCTGTCCCCTCCGTAACCTGCCTGTCTCACTGGAACGTACCAATGCAGAACTCCACACAAATATACCCTGAACCTGTACCCCTCCATAACCTCCCTGTCTCACTGGAACTTACCAATGCAGAACTCCACACAAATATGCCCAGAACCTGTACCCTCCATAACCTCCCTGTCTCACTGGAAAGTACCAATGCAGAACTCCACACAAATATGCCCTGAACCTGTACCCCTCCATAACCTCACTGTCTCACTTGAACGTACCAATGCAGAACTCCACACAAACATGCCCTAAACCTGTACCCTCCATATCCTCATTGTCTCACTGGAACGTACCAATGCTGTACTCCACACAAATATGCCCTGAACATGTACCCGTCCATATTCTCCCTGTCTCAGTGGAACGTCCCACTGCAGAACTCCACACAAATTTGCCATGAACCTGTACCCTCCATAACCTCCCTGTCTGACTGGAAAGTACCACTGCAGAACTCCACACAAATATGCCCTGAACCTGTACCCTGCATAACCTCCCTGTCTCACTGGAACGCACCAATGCCGAACTCGACTGAAATATGCCCTGAACCTGTACCCTGCATAACCTCCCTGTCTCACTGGAAAGTACCAATGCAGAACTCCACACAAATATGCCCTGAACCTGTACCCGTCCATAACCTCCCTGTCTCACTGGAACGTCCCACTGCAGAACTCAACACAAATATGCCCTGAAGCTGTACCCTCCATAACCTCCCTGTCTCACTGGAATGTACCAATGCAGAACTACACACAAATATGACTTGAACCTGTACCCCTCCATAATCTCCCTGTCTCACTGGAAGGTACCAATGCAGAACTCCACACAAATATGCCCTGAACCTGTACCCCTCCATAACCTCCCTGTCTCTCTGTATCGTACCAATGCAGAACTCCACACAAATATGCCCTGAACCTGTACCCCTCATTACCTCCCTGTTTCACTGGAACGTCCCAACGCAGAACTCCACACAAATATGCCCTGAACCTGTCCCCTCCATAACCTGCCTGTCTCACTGGAACGTACCATTGCAGAACTCCACACAAATATGCTCGGAAACCTGTACCCCTCCATAACCTCCCTGTCTCACTGGAACGTACCAATGCAGAACTACACACAAATATGCCCTGAACCTGTACCCCTCCATAACCTCCCTGTCTCACTGGAACGCAACAATGCCGAACTCCACTCAAATATGCCCTGAACCTGTACCCTGCATAACCTGCCTGTCTCACTGGAGCGTACCATTGCAGAACACCACAGAAATATGCCCTGAACCTGTACCCCTCCATAAACACCCTGTCTAACTGGAACGCACCAATGCAGAACTCCACACAAATATGCCCTGAACCTGTACCCCTCCATAACCTCCCAGTCTCACTGGAATGTACCAATGCAGAACTCCACCCAAATATGCCCTGAACCTGTATCCCTGCATAACCACCATGTCTCACTGGAACGTACCAATGCAGAACTACACAAAAATATGCCCTGAACCTGTACCCCTCCATAACCTCCCTGGCTCACTGGAACGCACCAATGCCGAACTCCACTCAAATATGCCCTGAAACTGTAGTTGACCATAATCTCCCTGTCTCACAGGAACGTACCACGGCAGAACTCCACACAAATATGCCCTGAACCTGTAACCTGCATAACCTCCCTGTCTCACTGGAACGTACCAATGCAGATCTACACACAAATATGCCCTGAACCTGTACCCCTCCATAACCTCCCTGTATCCCTGGAACGCACCAATGCCGAACTCCACTGAAATATGCCCTGAACCTGTACCCTGCATAACCTCCCTGTCTCACTGGAAAGTACCAATGCAGAACTCCACACAAATATGCACTGAACCTGTACCACTCCATAACCTCCCAGTCTCACTGGAATGTACCAATGCAGAACTACACACAAATATGCCCTGAACCTGTACCCCTCCACAACCTCCCTGTCTCACTAGAACGTACCAATGCAGAACTCCACACAAATATGCCCTGAACCTGTACCCCTCCATTACCTCCCTGTCTCTCTGGATCGTACCAATGCAGAACTCCACACAAATATGCCCTGAACTTGTACCCCTCATTACCTCCCTGTCTCACTGGAACGTACCAATGCAGAACTCCACACAAATATGCCCTGAACCTGTACCCCTCCATAACCTCCCTGTCTCACTGGAACGTCCCAACGCAGAACTCCACACAAATATGCCCTGAACCTGTACCACTCCATAACCTCCCAGTCTCACTGGAACGTACCAATGCAGAACTCCACACAAATATACCCTGAACCTGTACCCCTCCATAACCTCCCTGTCTCACTGGAACTTACCAATGCAGAACTCCACACAAATATGCCCTGAACCTGTACCCCTCCATAACCTCCGTGTCTCACTGGAATGTACCAATGCAGAACTCCACTCAAATATGCCCTGAACCTGTATCCCTGCATAACCTCCCTGTCTCACTGGAACGTACCAATGCAGAACTACACAAAAATATGCCCTGAACCTGTACCCCTCCATAACCTCCCTGGCTCACTGGAACGCACCAATGCCGAACTCCACTCAAATATGCCCTGAACCTGTACCCTCCATAACCTCATTGTCTCACTGGAACGTACCAATGCTGTACTCCACACAAATATGCCCTGAACCTGTACCCCTCCATAACCTCCCTGTCTCACTGGAACGTACCAATGCAGAACTCCACACAAACTTGCCCTGAACCTGTACCCTCCATATCCTCATTGTCTCACTGGAACGTACCAATGCTGTACTCCACACAAATATGCATTGAACCTGTACCCTCCATAACCTCCCTGTCTCACTGGAACGTACCACTGCAGAACTCCACACAAATTTGCCATGAACCTGTACCCTCCATAACCTCCCTGTCTGACTGGAAAGTACCAATGCAGAACTCCACACAAATATGCCCTGAAACTGTACCTGACCATAATCTCCCTGTCTCACAGGAACGTACCACTGCAGAACTCCACACAAATATGCCCTGAACCTGTACCCTGCATAACCTCCCTGTCTCACTGGAACGTACCAATGCAGAAGTACACACAAATATGCCCTGAACCTGTACCCGTCCATAACCTCCCTGTCTCACTGGAACGCACCAATGCCGAACTCCACACAAATATGCCCTGAAGCTGTACCCTCCATAACCTCCCTGTCTCACTGGAATGTACCAATGCAGAACAACACACAAATATGCCCTGAACCTGTACCCCTCCATAACCTCCCTGTCTCTCTGGATCGTACCAATGCAGAACATCACACAAATATGCCCTGAACCTGTACCCCTCATTACCTCCCTTTCTCACTGGAACGTCCCAACGCAGAACTCCACACAAATATGCCCTGAACCTGTCCCCTCCGTAACCTGCCTGTCTCATTGGAACGTACCAATGCAGAACTCCACACAAATATACCCTGAACCTGTACCCCTCCATAACCTCCCTGTCTCACTGGAACTTACCAATGCAGAACTCCACACAAATATGCCCTGAACCTGTACCCTCCATAACCACATTGTCTCACTGGTACGTACCAATGCTGTACTCCACACAAATATGCCCTGAACCTGTACCCCTCCATAACCTCACTGTCTCACTGGAACGTACCAATGCAGAACTCCACACAAATATGCCCTGAACCTGTACCCCTCCATAACCTCCCTGTCTCACTGGAACGTCCCAACGCAGAACTCCACACAAATATGCCCTGAACCTGTACCACTCCATAACCTCCCAGTCTCACTGGAACGTACCAATGCAGAACTCCACACAAATATACCCTGAACCTGTACCCCTCCATAACCTCCCTGTCTCACTGGAACTTACCAATGCAGAACTCCACACAAATATGCCCTGAACCTGTACCCCTCCATAACCTCCGTGTCTCACTGGAATGTACCAATGCAGAACTCCACCCAAATATGCCCTGAACCTGTATCCCTGCATAACCTCCCTGTCTCACTGGAACGTACCAATGCAGAACTACACAAAAATATGCCCTGAACCTGTACCCCTCCATAACCTCCCTGGCTCACTGGAACGCACCAATGCCGAACTCCACTCAAATATGCCCTGAACCTGTACCCTCCATAACCTCATTGTCTCACTGGAACGTACCAATGCTGTACTCCACACAAATATGCCCTGAACCTGTACCCCTCCATAACCTCCCTGTCTCACTGGAACGTACCAATGCAGAACTCCACACAAACTAGCCCTGAACCTGTACCATCCATATCCTCATTGTCTCACTGGAACGTACCAATGCTGTACTCCACACAAATATGCATTGAACCTGTACCCTCCATAACCTCCCTGTCTCACTGGAACGTACCACTGCAGAACTCCACACAAATTTGCCATGAACCTGTACCCTCCATAACCTCCCTGTCTGACTGGAAAGTACCAATGCAGAACTCCACACAAATATGCCCTGAAACTGTACCTGACCATAATCTCCCTGTCTCACAGGAACGTACCACTGCAGAACTCCACACAAATATGCCCTGAACCTGTACCCTGCATAACCTCCCTGTCTCACTGGAACGTACCAATGCAGAAGTACACACAAATATGCCCTGAACCTGTACCCGTCCATAACCTCCCTGTCTCACTGGAACGCACCAATGCCGAACTCCACACAAATATGCCCTGAATCTGTACCCTCCATAACCTCCCTGTCTCACTGGAATGTACCAATGCAGAACTACACACAAATATGCCCTGAACCTGTACCCCTCATTACCTCCCTGTCTCACTGGAACGTCCCAACGCAGAACTCCACACAAATATGCCCTGAACCTGTCCCCTCCGTAACCTGCCTGTCTCACTGGAACGTACCAATGCAGAACTCCACACAAATATACCCTGAACCTGTACCCCTCCATAACCTCCCTGTCTCACTGGAACTTACCAATGCAGAACTCCACACAAATATGCCCAGAACCTGTACCCTCCATAACCTCCCTGTCTCACTGGAAAGTACCAATGCAGAACTCCACACAAATATGCCCTGAACCTGTACCCCTCCATAACCTCACTGTCTCACTTGAACGTACCAATGCAGAACTCCACACAAACATGCCCTAAACCTGTACCCTCCATATCCTCATTGTCTCACTGGAACGTACCAATGCTGTACTCCACACAAATATGCCCTGAACATGTACCCGTCCATATTCTCCCTGTCTCAGTGGAACGTCCCACTGCAGAACTCCACACAAATTTGCCATGAACCTGTACCCTCCATAACCTCCCTGTCTGACTGGAAAGTACCAATGCAGAACTCCACACAAATATGCCCTGAAACTGTACCCGACCATAATCTCCCTGTCTCACAGGAACGTACCACTGCAGAACTCCACACAAATATGCCCGGAACCTGTACCCCTCCATAACCTCCCTGTCTCACTGGAATGTACCAATGCAGAACACCACCCAAATATGCCCTGAACCTGTATCCCTGCATAACCTCCCTGTCTCACTGGAACGTACCAATGCAGAACTACACAAAAATATGCCCTGAATCTGTACCCCTCCATAACCTCCCTGGCTCACTGGAACGCACCAATGCCGAACTCCACTCAAATATGCCCTGAAACTGTACCCTCCATAAACTCATTGTCTCACTGGAACGTACCAATGCTGTACTCCACATAAATATGCCCTGAACCTGTACCCCTCCATAACCTCCCTGTCTCACTGGAACGTACAAATGCAGAACTCCACACAAACTTGCCCTGAACCTGTACCCTCCATATCCTCATTGTCTCACTGGAACGTACCAATGCTGTACTCCACACAAATATGCATTGAACCTGTACCCTCCATAACCTCCCTGTCTCACTGGAACGTACCACTGCAGAACTCCACACAAATTTGCCATGAACCTGTACCCTCCATAACCTCCCTGTCTGACTGGAAAGTACCAATGCAGAACTCCACACAAATATGCCCTGAAACTGTACCTGACCATAATCTCCCTGTCTCACAGGAACGTACCACTGCAGAACTCCACACAAATATGCCCTGAACCTGTACCCTGCATAACCTCCCTGTCTCACTGGAACGTACCAATGCAGAACTACACACAAATATGCCCTGAACCTGTACCCCTCCATAACCTCCCTGTCTCACTGGAACGCACCAATGCCGAACTCGACTGAAATATGCCCTGAACCTGTACCCTGCATAACCTCCCTGTCTCACTGGAAAGTACCAATGCAGAACTCCACCCAAATATGCCCTGAACCTGTATCCCTGCATAACCACCATGTCTCACTGGAACGTACCAATGCAGAACTACACAAAAATATGCCCTGAACCTGTACCCCTCCATAACCTCCCTGGCTCACTGGAACGCACCAATGCCGAACTCCACTCAAATATGCCCTGAAACTGTAGTTGACCATAATCTCCCTGTCTCACAGGAACGTACCACGGCAGAACTCCACACAAATATGCCCTGAACCTGTAACCTGCATAACCTCCCTGTCTCACTGGAACGTACCAATGCAGATCTACACACAAATATGCCCTGAACCTGTACCCCTCCATAACCTCCCTGTCTCCCTGGAACGCACCAATGCCGAACTCCACTGAAATATGCCCTGAACCTGTACCCTGCATAACCTCCCTGTCTCACTGGAAAGTACCAATGCAGAACTCCACACAAATATGCCCTGAACCTGTACCACTCCATAACCTCCCAGTCTCACTGGAATGTACCAATGCAGAACTACACACAAATATGCCCTGAACCTGTACCCCTCCACAACCTCCCTGTCTCACTAGAACGTACCAATGCAGAACTCCACACAAATATGCCCTGAACCTGTACCCCTCCATAACCTCCCTGTCTCTCTGGATCGTACCAATGCAGAACTCCACACAAATATGCCCTGAACTTGTACCCCTCATTACCTCCCTGTCTCACTGGAACGTACCAATGCAGAACTCCACACAAATATGCCCTGAACCTGTACCCCTCCATAACCTCCCTGTCTCACTGGAACGTCCCAACGCAGAACTCCACACAAATATGCCCTGAACCTGTACCACTCCATAACCTCCCAGTCTCACTGGAACGTACCAATGCAGAACTCCACACAAATATACCCTGAACCTGTACCCCTCCATAACCTCCCTGTCTCACTGGAACTTACCAATGCAGAACTCCACACAAATATGCCCTGAACCTGTACCCCTGCATAACCTCCGTGTCTCACTGGAATGTACCAATGCAGAACTCCACCCAAATATGCCCTGAACCTGTATCCCTGCATAACCTCCCTGTCTCACTGGAACGTACCAATGCAGAACTACACAAAAATATGCCCTGAACCTGTACCCCTCCATAACCTCCCTGGCTCACTGGAACGCACCAATGCCGAACTCCACTCAAATATGCCCTGAACCTGTACACTCCATAACCTCATTGTCTCACTGGAACGTACCAATGCTGTACTCCACACAAATATGCCCTGAACCTGTACCCCTCCATAACCTCCCTGTCTCACTGGAACGTACCAATGCAGAACTCCACACAAACTTGCCCTGAACCTGTACCCTCCATATCCTCATTGTCTCACTGGAACGTACCAATGCTGTACTCCACACAAATATGCATTGAACCTGTACCCTCCATAACCTCCCTGTCTCACTGGAACGTACCACTGCAGAACTCCACACAAATTTGCCATGAACCTGTACCCTCCATAACCTCCCTGTCTGACTGGAAAGTACCAATGCAGAACTCCACACAAATATGCCCTGAAACTGTACCTGACCATAATCTCCCTGTCTCACAGGAACGTACCACTGCCGAACTCCACACAAATATGCCCTGAACCTGTACCCTGCATAACCTCCCTGTCTCACTGGAACGTACCAATGCAGAAGTACACACAAATATGCCCTGAACCTGTACCCGTCCATAACCTCCCTGTCTCACTGGAACGCACCAATGCCGAACTCCACACAAATATGCCCTGAAGCTGTACCCTCCATAACCTCCCTGTCTCACTGGAATGTACCAATGCAGAACAACACACAAATATGCCCTGAACCTGTACCCCTCCATAACCTCCCTGTCTCTCTGGATCGTACCAATGCAGAACATCACACAAATATGCCCTGAACCTGTACCCCTCATTACCTCCCTTTCTCACTGGAACGTCCCAACGCAGAACTCCACACAAATATGCCCTGAACCTGTCCCCTCCGTAACCTGCCTGTCTCATTGGAACGTACCAATGCAGAACTCCACACAAATATACCCTGAACCTGTACCCCTCCATAACCTCCCTGTCTCACTGGAACTTACCAATGCAGAACTCCACACAAATATGCCCTGAACCTGTACCCTCCATAACCACATTGTCTCACTGGTACGTACCAATGCTGTACTCCACACAAATATGCCCTGAACCTGTACCCCTCCATAACCTCACTGTCTCACTGGAACGTACCAATGCAGAACTCCACACAAATATGCCCTGAACCTGTACCCCTCCATAACCTCCCTGTCTCACTGGAACGTCCCAACGCAGAACTCCACACAAATATGCCCTGAACCTGTACCACTCCATTACCTCCCAGTCTCACTGGAACGTACCAATGCAGAACTCCACACAAATATACCCTGAACCTGTACCCCTCCATAACCTCCCTGTCTCACTGGAACTTACCAATGCAGAACTCCACACAAATATGCCCTGAACCTGTACCCCTCCATAACCTCCGTGTCTCACTGGAATGTACCAATGCAGAACTCCACCCAAATATGCCCTGAACCTGTATCCCTGCATAACCTCCCTGTCTCACTGGAACGTACCAATGCAGAACTACACAAAAATATGCCCTGAACCTGTACCCCTCCATAACCTCCCTGGCTCACTGGAACGCACCAATGCCGAACTCCACTCAAATATGCCCTGAACCTGTACCCTCCATAACCTCATTGTCTCACTGGAACGTACCAATGCTGTACTCCACACAAATATGCCCTGAACCTGTACCCCTCCATAACCTCCCTGTCTCACTGGAACGTACCAATGCAGAACTCCACACAAACTAGCCCTGAACCTGTACCATCCATATCCTCATTGTCTCACTGGAACGTACCAATGCTGTACTCCACACAAATATGCATTGAACCTGTACCCTCCATAACCTCCCTGTCTCACTGGAACGTACCACTGCAGAACTCCACACAAATTTGCCATGAACCTGTACCCTCCATAACCTCCCTGTCTGACTGGAAAGTACCAATGCAGAACTCCACACAAATATGCCCTGAAACTGTACCTGACCATAATCTCCCTGTCTCACAGGAACGTACCACTGCAGAACTCCACACAAATATGCCCTGAACCTGTACCCTGCATAACCTCCCTGTCTCACTGGAACGTACCAATGCAGAAGTACACACAAATATGCCCTGAACCTGTACCCGTCCATAACCTCCCTGTCTCACTGGAACGCACCAATGCCGAACTCCACACAAATATGCCCTGAATCTGTACCCTCCATAACCTCCCTGTCTCACTGGAATGTACCAATGCAGAACTACACACAAATATGCCCTGAACCTGTACCCCTCATTACCTCCCTGTCTCACTGGAACGTCCCAACGCAGAACTCCACACAAATATGCCCTGAACCTGTCCCCTCCGTAACCTGCCTGTCTCACTGGAACGTACCAATGCAGAACTCCACACAAATATACCCTGAACCTGTACCCCTCCATAACCTCCCTGTCTCACTGGAACTTACCAATGCAGAACTCCACACAAATATGCCCAGAACCTGTACCCTCCATAACCTCCCTGTCTCACTGGAAAGTACCAATGCAGAACTCCACACAAATATGCCCTGAACCTGTACCCCTCCATAACCTCACTGTCTCACTTGAACGTACCAATGCAGAACTCCACACAAACATGCCCTAAACCTGTACCCTCCATATCCTCATTGTCTCACTGGAACGTACCAATGCTGTACTCCACACAAATATGCCCTGAACATGTACCCGTCCATATTCTCCCTGTCTCAGTGGAACGTCCCACTGCAGAACTCCACACAAATTTGCCATGAACCTGTACCCTCCATAACCTCCCTGTCTGACTGGAAAGTACCAATGCAGAACTCCACACAAATATGCCCTGAAACTGTACCCGACCATAATCTCCCTGTCTCACAGGAACGTACCACTGCAGAACTCCACACAAATATGCCCTGAACCTGTACCCCTGCATAACCTCCCTGTCTCACTGGAATGTACCAATGCAGAACTCCACCCAAATATGCCCTGAACCTGTATCCCTGCATAACCTCCCTGTCTCACTGGAACGTACCAATGCAGAACTACACAAAAATATGCCCTGAATCTGTACCCCTCCATAACCTCCCTGGCTCACTGGAACGCACCAATGCCGAACTCCACTCAAATATGCCCTGAAACTGTACCCTCCATAAACTCATTGTCTCACTGGAACGTACCAATGCTGTACTCCACATAAATATGCCCTGAACCTGTACCCCTCCATAACCTCCCTGTCTCACTGGAACGTACAAATGCAGAACTCCACACAAACTTGCCCTGAACCTGTACCCTCCATATCCTCATTGTCTCACTGGAACGTACCAATGCTGTACTCCACACAAATATGCATTGAACCTGTACCCTCCATAACCTCCCTGTCTCACTGGAACGTACCACTGCAGAACTCCACACAAATTTGCCATGAACCTGTACCCTCCATAACCTCCCTGTCTGACTGGAAAGTACCAATGCAGAACTCCACACAAATATGCCCTGAAACTGTACCTGACCATAATCTCCCTGTCTCACAGGAACGTACCACTGCAGAACTCCACACAAATATGCCCTGAACCTGTACCCTGCATAAACTCCCTGTCTCACTGGAACGTACCAATGCAGAACTACACACAAATATGCCCTGAACCTGTACCCCTCCATAACCTCCCTGTCTCACTGGAACGCACCAATGCCGAACTCGACTGAAATATGCCCTGAACCTGTACCCTGCATAACCTCCCTGTCTCACTGGAAAGTACCAATGCAGAACTCCACACAAATATGCCCTGAACCTGTACCCGTCCATAACCTCCCTGTCTCACTGGAACGTCCCACTGCAGAACTCAACACAAATATGCCCTGAAGCTGTAACCTCCATAACCTCCCTGTCTCACTGGAATGTACCAATGCAGAACTACACACAAATATGACCTGAACCTGTACCCCTCCATAATCTCCCTGTCTCACTGGAAGGTACCAATGCAGAACTCCACACAAATATGCCCTGAACCTGTACCCCTCCATAACCTCCCTGTCTCTCTGGATCGTACCAATGCAGAACTCCACACAAATATGCCCTGAACCTGTGCCCCTCATTACCTCCCTGTCTCACTGGAACGTCCCAACGCAGAACTCCACACAAATATGCCCTGAACCTGTCCGCTCCATAACCTGCCTGTCTCACTGGAACGTACCATTGCAGAACTCCACACAAATATGCTGGGAAACCTGTACCCCTCCATAACCTCCCTGTCTCACTGGAACGTACCAATGCAGAACTACACACAAATATGCCCTGAACCTGTACCCCTCCATAACCTCCCTGTCTCACTGGAACGCACCAATGCCGAACTCCACTCAAATATGCCCTGAACCTGTACCCTGCATAACCTGCCTGTCTCACTGGAGCGTACCATTGCAGAACACCACAGAAATATGCCCTGAACCTGTACCCCTCCATAACCACCCTGTCTAACTGGAACGCACCAATGCAGAACTCCACTCAAATATGCCCTGAACCTGTACCCCTCCATAACCTCCCTGTCTCACTGGAATGTACCAATGCAGAACTCCACCCAAATATGCCCTGAACCTGTATCCCTGCAGAACCTCCCTGTCTCACTGGAACGTACCAATGTAGAACTACACAAAAATATGCCCTGAACCTGTACCCCTCCATAACCTCCCTGGCTCACTGGAACGCACCAATGCCGAACTCCACTCAAATATGCCCTGAACCTGTACCCTCCATAACCTCATTGTCTCACTGGAACGTACCAATGCTGTACTCCACACAAATATGCCCTGAACCTGTACCCCTCCATAACCTCCCTGTCTCACTGGAACGTACCAATGCAGAACTCCACACAAACTAGCCCTGAACCTGTACCCTCCATATCATCATTGTCTCACTGGAACGTACCAATGCTGTACTCCACACAAATATGCATTGAACCTGTACCCTCCATAACCTCCCTGTCTCACTGGAACGTACCACTGCAGAACTCCACACAAATTTGCCATGAACCTGTACCCTCCATAACCTCCCTGTCTGACTGGAAAGTACCAATGCAGAACTCCACACAAATATGCCCTGAAACTGTACCTGACCATAATCTCCCTGTCTCACAGGAACGTACCACTGCAGAACTCCACACAAATATGCCCTGAACCTGTACCCTGCATAACCTCCCTGTCTCACTGGAACGTACCAATGCAGAACTACACACAAATATGCCCTGAACCTGTACCCCTCCATAACCTCCCTGTCTCACTGGAACGCACCAATGCCGAACTCGACTGAAATATGCCCTGAACCTGTACCCTGCATAACCTCCCTGTCTCACTGGAAAGTACCAATGCAGAACTCAACACAAATATGCCCTGAACCTGTACCCGTCCATAACCTCCCTGTCTCACTGGAACGTCCCACTGCAGAACTCAACACAAATATGCCCTGAAGCTATACCGTCCATAACCTCCCTGTCTCACTGGAATGTACCAATGCAGAACTACACACAAATATGACCTGAACCTGTACCCCTCCATAATCTCCCTGTCTCACTGGAAGGTACCAATGCAGAACTCCACACAAATATGCCCTGAACCTGTACCCCTCCATAACCTCCCTGTCTCTCCGGATCGTACCAATGCAGAACTACACACAAATATGCCCTGAACCTGTACCCCTCCATAACCTCCCTGTCTCACTGGAACGCACCAATGCCGAACTCGACTGAAATATGCCCTGAACCTGTACCCTCCATAACCTCCCTGTCTCACTGGAAAGTACCAATGCAGAACTCCACACAAATATGCCCTGAACCTGTACCCCTCCATAACCTCCCTGTCTCTCTGGATCGTACCAATGCAGAACATCACACAAATATGCCCTGAACCTGTACCCCTCATTACCTCCCTGTCTCACTGGAACGTCCCAACGCAGAACTCCACACAAATATGCCCTGAACCTGTCCCCTCCGTAACCTGCCTGTCTCACTGGAACGTACCAATGCAGAACTCCACACAAATATACCCTGAACCTGTACCCCTCCATAACCTCCCTGTCTCACTGGAACTTACCAATGCAGAACTCCACACAAATATGCCCTGAACCTGTACCCTCCATAACCACATTGTCTCACTGGTACGTACCAATGCTGTACTCCACACAAATATGCCCTGAACCTGTACCCCTCCATAACCTCACTGTCTCACTGGAACGTACCAATGCAGAACTCCACACAAATATGCCCTGAACCTGTACCCCTCCATAACCTCCCTGTCTCACTGGAACGTCCCAACGCAGAACTCCACACAAATATGCCCTGAACCTGTACCACTCCATAACCTCCCAGTCTCACTGGAACGTACCAATGCAGAACTCCACACAAATATACCCTGAACCTGTACCCCTCCATAACCTCCCTGTCTCACTGGAACTTACCAATGCAGAACTCCACACAAATATGCCCTGAACCTGTACCCCTCCATAACCTCCCTGTCTCACAGGAACGTACCACTGCAGAACTCCACACAAATATGCCCTGAACCTGTACCCCTCCATAACCTCCCTGTCTCACTGGAATGTACCAATGCAGAACTCCACCCAAATATGCCCTGAACCTGTATCCCTGCATAACCTCCCTGTCTCACTGGAACGTACCAATGCAGAACTACACAAAAATATGCCCTGAATCTGTACCCCTCCATAACCTCCCTGGCTCACTGGAACGCACCAATGCCGAACTCCACTCAAATATGCCCTGAAACTGTACCCTCCATAAACTCATTGTCTCACTGGAACGTACCAATGCTGTACTCCACATAAATATGCCCTGAACCTGTACCCCTCCATAACCTCCCTGTCTCACTGGAACGTACAAATGCAGAACTCCACACAAACTTGCCCTGAACCTGTACCCTCCATATCCTCATTGTCTCACTGGAACGTACCAATGCTGTACTCCACACAAATATGCATTGAACCTGTACCCTCCATAACCTCCCTGTCTCACTGGAACGTACCACTGCAGAACTCCACACAAATTTGCCATGAACCTGTACCCTCCATAACCTCCCTGTCTGACTGGAAAGTACCAATGCAGAACTCCACACAAATATGCCCTGAAACTGTACCTGACCATAATCTCCCTGTCTCACAGGAACGTACCACTGCAGAACTCCACACAAATATGCCCTGAACCTGTACCCTGCATAACCTCCCTGTCTCACTGGAACGTACCAATGCAGAACTACACACAAATATGCCCTGAACCTGTACCCCTCCATAACCTCCCTGTCTCACTGGAACGCACCAATGCCGAACTCGACTGAAATATGCCCTGAACCTGTACCCTGCATAACCTCCCTGTCTCACTGGAAAGTACCAATGCAGAACTCCACACAAATATGCCCTGAACCTGTACCCGTCCATAACCTCCCTGTCTCACTGGAACGTCCCACTGCAGAACTCAACACAAATATGCCCTGAAGCTGTAACCTCCATAACCTCCCTGTCTCACTGGAATGTACCAATGCAGAACTACACACAAATATGACCTGAACCTGTACCCCTCCATAATCTCCCTGTCTCACTGGAAGGTACCAATGCAGAACTCCACACAAATATGCCCTGAACCTGTACCCCTCCATAACCTCCCTGTCTCTCTGGATCGTACCAATGCAGAACTCCACACAAATATGCCCTGAACCTGTGCCCCTCATTACCTCCCTGTCTCACTGGAACGTCCCAACGCAGAACTCCACACAAATATGCCCTGAACCTGTCCGCTCCATAACCTGCCTGTCTCACTGGAACGTACCATTGCAGAACTCCACACAAATATGCTGGGAAACCTGTACCCCTCCATAACCTCCCTGTCTCACTGGAACGTACCAATGCAGAACTACACACAAATATGCCCTGAACCTGTACCCCTCCATAACCTCCCTGTCTCACTGGAACGCACCAATGCCGAACTCCACTCAAATATGCCCTGAACCTGTACCCTGCATAACCTGCCTGTCTCACTGGAGCGTACCATTGCAGAACACCACAGAAATATGCCCTGAACCTGTACCCCTCCATAACCACCCTGTCTAACTGGAACGCACCAATGCAGAACTCCACTCAAATATGCCCTGAACCTGTACCCCTCCATAACCTCCCTGTCTCACTGGAATGTACCAATGCAGAACTCCACCCAAATATGCCCTGAACCTGTATCCCTGCAGAACCTCCCTGTCTCACTGGAACGTACCAATGTAGAACTACACAAAAATATGCCCTGAACCTGTACCCCTCCATAACCTCCCTGGCTCACTGGAACGCACCAATGCCGAACTCCACTCAAATATGCCCTGAACCTGTACCCTCCATAACCTCATTGTCTCACTGGAACGTACCAATGCTGTACTCCACACAAATATGCCCTGAACCTGTACCCCTCCATAACCTCCCTGTCTCACTGGAACGTACCAATGCAGAACTCCACACAAACTAGCCCTGAACCTGTACCCTCCATATCCTCATTGTCTCACTGGAACGTACCAATGCTGTACTCCACACAAATATGCATTGAACCTGTACCCTCCATAACCTCCCTGTCTCACTGGAACGTACCACTGCAGAACTCCACACAAATTTGCCATGAACCTGTACCCTCCATAACCTCCCTGTCTGACTGGAAAGTACCAATGCAGAACTCCACACAAATATGCCCTGAAACTGTACCTGACCATAATCTCCCTGTCTCACAGGAACGTACCACTGCAGAACTCCACACAAATATGCCCTGAACCTGTACCCTGCATAACCTCCCTGTCTCACTGGAACGTACCAATGCAGAACTACACACAAATATGCCCTGAACCTGTACCCCTCCATAACCTCCCTGTCTCACTGGAACGCACCAATGCCGAACTCGACTGAAATATGCCCTGAACCTGTACCCGTCCATAACCTCCCTGTCTCACTGGAACGTCCCACTGCAGAACTCAACACAAATATGCCCTGAAGCTATACCGTCCATAACCTCCCTGTCTCACTGGAATGTACCAATGCAGAACTACACACAAATATGACCTGAACCTGTACCCCTCCATAATCTCCCTGTCTCACTGGAAGGTACCAATGCAGAACTCCACACAAATATGCCCTGAACCTGTACCCCTCCATAACCTCCCTGTCTCTCCGGATCGTACCAATGCAGAACTACACACAAATATGCCCTGAACCTGTACCCCTCCATAACCTCCCTGTCTCACTGGAACGCACCAATGCCGAACTCGACTGAAATATGCCCTGAACCTGTACCCTCCATAACCTCCCTGTCTCACTGGAAAGTACCAATGCAGAACTCCACACAAATATGCCCTGAACCTGTACCCCTCCATAACCTCCCTGTCTCTCTGGATCGTACCAATGCAGAACATCACACAAATATGCCCTGAACCTGTACCCCTCATTACCTCCCTGTCTCACTGGAACGTCCCAACGCAGAACTCCACACAAATATGCCCTGAACCTGTCCCCTCCGTAACCTGCCTGTCTCACTGGAACGTACCAATGCAGAACTCCACACAAATATACCCTGAACCTGTACCCCTCCATAACCTCCCTGTCTCACTGGAACTTACCAATGCAGAACTCCACACAAATATGCCCTGAACCTGTACCCTCCATAACCACATTGTCTCACTGGTACGTACCAATGCTGTACTCCACACAAATATGCCCTGAACCTGTACCCCTCCATAACCTCACTGTCTCACTGGAACGTACCAATGCAGAACTCCACACAAATATGCCCTGAACCTGTACCCCTCCATAACCTCCCTGTCTCACTGGAACGTCCCAACGCAGAACTCCACACAAATATGCCCTGAACCTGTACCACTCCATAACCTCCCAGTCTCACTGGAACGTACCAATGCAGAACTCCACACAAATATACCCTGAACCTGTACCCCTCCATAACCTCCCTGTCTCACTGGAACTTACCAATGCAGAACTCCACCCAAATATGCCCTGAACCTGTACCCTCCATAACCTCATTGTCTCACTGGAACGTACCAATGCTGTACTCCACACAAATATGCCCTGAACCTGTACCCCTCCATAACCTCCCTGTCTCACTGGAACGTACCAATGCAGAACTCCACACAAACTTGCCCTGAACCTGTACCCTCCATATCCTCATTGTCTCACTGGAACGTACCAATGCTGTACTCCACACAAATATGCATTGAACCTGTACCCTCCATAACCTCCCTGTCTCACTGGAACGTACCACTGCAGAACTCCACACAAATTTGCCATGAACCTGTACCCTCCATAACCTCCCTGTCTGACTGGAAAGTACCAATGCAGAACTCCACACAAATATGCCCTGAAACTGTACCTGACCATAATCTCCCTGTCTCACAGGAACGTACCACTGCAGAACTCCACACAAATATGCCCTGAACCTGTACCCTGCATAACCTCCCTGTCTCACTGGAACGTACCAATGCAGAAGTACACACAAATATGCCCTGAACCTGTACCCGTCCATAACCTCCCTGTCTCAATGGAACGCACCAATGCCGAACTCCACACAAATATGCCCTGAAGCTGTACCCTCCATAACCTCCCTGTCTCACTGGAATGTACCAATGCAGAACTACACACAAATATGCCCTGAACCTGTACCCCTCCATAACCTCCCTGTCTCTCTGGATCGTACCAATGCAGAACATCACACAAATATGCCCTGAACCTGTACCCCTCCATAACCTCCCTGTCTCACTGGAACTTACCAATGCAGAACTCCACACAAATATGCCCTGAACCTGTACCCTCCATAACCACATTGTCTCACTGGTACGTACCAATGCTGTACTCCACACAAATATGCCCTGAACCTGTACCCCTCCATAACCTCACTGTCTCACTGGAACGTACCAATGCAGAACTCCACACAAACATGCCCTGAACCTGTACCCTCCATATCCTCATTGTCTCACTGGAACGTACCAATGCTGTACTCCACACAAATATGCCCTGAACATGTACCCGTCCATATTCTCCCTGTCTCAGTGGAACGTCCCACTGCAGAACTCCACACAAATTTGCCATGAACCTGTACCCTCCATAACCTCCCTGTCTGACTGGAAAGTACCAATGCAGAACTCCACACAAATATGCCCTGAAACTGTACCCGACCATAATCTCCCTGTCTCACAGGAACGTACCACTGCAGAACTCCACACAAATATGCCCTGAACCTGTACCCCTCCATATCCTCCCTGTCTCACTGGAATGTACCAATGCAGAACTCCACACAAATATGCCCTGAACCTGTACCCCTCCATAACCTCCCTGTCTCTCCGGATCGTACCAATGCAGAACTACACACAAATATGCCCTGAACCTGTACCCCTCCATAACCTCCCTGTCTCACTGGAACGCACCAATGCCGAACTCGACTGAAATATGCCCTGAACCTGTACCCTCCATAACCTCCCTGTCTCACTGGAAAGTACCAATGCAGAACTCCACACAAATATGCCCTGAACCTGTACCCCTCCATAACCTCCCTGTCTCTCTGGATCGTACCAATGCAGAACATCACACAAATATGCCCTGAACCTGTACCCCTCATTACCTCCCTGTCTCACTGGAACGTCCCAACGCAGAACTCCACACAAATATGCCCTGAACCTGTCCCCTCCGTAACCTGCCTGTCTCACTGGAACGTACCAATGCAGAACTCCACACAAATATACCCTGAACCTGTACCCCTCCATAACCTCCCTGTCTCACTGGAACTTACCAATGCAGAACTCCACACAAATATGCCCTGAACCTGTACCCTCCATAACCACATTGTCTCACTGGTACGTACCAATGCTGTACTCCACACAAATATGCCCTGAACCTGTACCCCTCCATAACCTCACTGTCTCACTGGAACGTACCAATGCAGAACTCCACACAAATATGCCCTGAACCTGTACCCCTCCATAACCTCCCTGTCTCACTGGAACGTCCCAACGCAGAACTCCACACAAATATGCCCTGAACCTGTACCACACCATAACCTCCCAGTCTCACTGGAACGTACCAATGCAGAACTCCACACAAATATACCCTGAACCTGTACCCCTCCATAACCTCCCTGTCTCACTGGAACTTACCAATGCAGAACTCCACACAAATATGCCCTGAACCTGTACCCCTCCATAACCTCCGTGTCTCACTGGAATGTACCAATGCAGAACTCCACCCAAATATGCCCTGAACCTGTACCCTCCATAACCTCATTGTCTCACTGGAACGTACCAATGCTGTACTCCACACAAATATGCCCTGAACCTGTACCCCTCCATAACCTCCCTGTCTCACTGGAACGTACCAATGCAGAACTCCACACAAACTTGCCCTGAACCTGTACCCTCCATATCCTCATTGTCTCACTGGAACGTACCAATGCTGTACTCCACACAAATATGCATTGAACCTGTACCCTCCATAACCTCCCTGTCTCACTGGAACGTACCACTGCAGAACTCCACACAAATTTGCCATGAACCTGTACCCTCCATAACCTCCCTGTCTGACTGGAAAGTACCAATGCAGAACTCCACACAAATATGCCCTGAAACTGTACCTGACCATAATCTCCCTGTCTCACAGGAACGTACCACTGCAGAACTCCACACAAATATGCCCTGAACCTGTACCCTGCATAACCTCCCTGTCTCACTGGAACGTACCAATGCAGAAGTACACACAAATATGCCCTGAACCTGTACCCGTCCATAACCTCCCTGTCTCACTGGAACGCACCAATGCCGAACTCCACACAAATATGCCCTGAAGCTGTACCCTCCATAACCTCCCTGTCTCACTGGAATGTACCAATGCAGAACTACACACAAATATGCCCTGTACCTGTACCCCTCCATAACCTCCCTGTCTCTCTGGATCGTACCAATGCAGAACATCACACAAATATGCCCTGAACCTGTACCCCTCCATAACCTCCCTGTCTCACTGGAACTTACCAATGCAGAACTCCACACAAATATGCCCTGAACCTGTACCCTCCATAACCACATTGTCTCACTGGTACGTACCAATGCTGTACTCCACACAAATATGCCCTGAACCTGTACCCCTCCATAACCTCACTGTCTCACTGGAACGTACCAATGCAGAACTCCACACAAACATGCCCTGAACCTGTACCCTCCATATCCTCATTGTCTCACTGGAACGTACCAATGCTGTACTCCACACAAATATGCCCTGAACATGTACCCGTCCATATTCTCCCTGTCTCAGTGGAACGTCCCACTGCAGAACTCCACACAAATTTGCCATGAACCTGTACCCTCCATAACCTCCCTGTCTGACTGGAAAGTACCAATGCAGAACTCCACACAAATATGCCCTGAAACTGTACCCGAACATAATCTCCCTGTCTCACAGGAACGTACCACTGCAGAACTCCACACAAATATGCCCTGAACCTGTACCCCTCCATATCCTCCCTGTCTCACTGGAATGTACCAATGCAGAACTCCACCCAAATATGCCCTGAACCTGTATCCCTGCATAACCTCCCTGTCTCACTGGAACGTACCAATGCAGAACTACACAAAAATATGCCCTGAACCTGTACCCCTCCATAACCTCCCTGGCTCACTGGAACGCACCAATGCCGAACTCCACTCAAATATGCCCTGAAACTGTACCCTCCATAAACTCATTGTCTCACTGGAACGTCCCAATGCTGTACTCCACATAAATATGCCCTGAACCTGTACCCCTCCATAACCTCCCTGTCTCACTGGAACGTACCAATGCAGAACTCCACACAAACTTGCCCTGAACCTGTACCCTCCATATCCTCATTGTCTCACTGGAACGTACCAATGCTGTACTCCACACAAATATGCATTGAACCTGTACCCTCCATAACCTCCCTGTCTCACTGGAACGTACCACTGCAGAACTCCACACAAATTTGCCATGAACCTGTACCCTCCATAACCTCCCTGTCTGACTGGAAAGTACCAATGCAGAACTCCACACAAATATGCCCTGAAACTGTACCTGACCATAATCTCCCTGTCTCACAGGAACGTACCACTGCAGAACTCCACACAAATATGCCCTGAACCTGTACCCTGCATAACCTCCCTGTCTCACTGGAACGTACCAATGCAGAACTACACACAAATATGCCCTGAACCTGTACCCCTCCATAACCTCCCTGTCTCACTGGAACGCACCAATGCCGAACTCGACTGAAATATGCCCTGAACCTGTACCCTGCATAACCTCCCTGTCTCACTGGAAAGTACCAATGCAGAACTCCACACAAATATGCCCTGAACCTGTACCCGTCCATAACCTCCCTGTCTCACTGGAACGTCCCACTGCAGAACTCAACACAAATATGCCCTGAAGCTGTACCCTCCATAACCTCCCTGTCTCACTGGAATGTACCAATGCAGAACTACACACAAATATGACCTGAACCTGTACCCCTCCATAATCTCCCTGTCTCTCTGGATCGTACCAATGCAGAACTCCACACAAATATGCCCTGAACCTGTGCCCCTCATTACCTCCCTGTCTCACTGGAACGTCCCAACGCAGAACTCCACACAAATATGCCCTGAACCTGTCCGCTCCATAACCTGCCTGTCTCACTGGAACGTACCATTGCAGAACTCCACACAAATATGCTCGGAAACCTGTACCCCTCCATAACCTCCCTGTCTCACTGGAACGTACCAATGCAGAACTACACACAAATATGCCCTGAACCTGTACCCCTCCATAACCTCCCTGTCTCACTGGAACGCACCAATGCCGAACTCCACTCAAATATGCCCTGAACCTGTACCCTGCATAACCTGCCTGTCTCACTGGAGCGTACCATTGCAGAACACCACAGAAATATGCCCTGAACCTGTACCCCTCCATAACCACCCTGTCTAACTGGAACGCACCAATGCAGAACTCCACTCAAATATGCCCTGAACCTGTACCCCTCCATAACCTCCCTGTCTCACTGGAACGTACCAATGCAGAACTACACACAAATATGCCCTGAACCTGTACCCCTCCATAACCTCCCTGTCTCACTGGAACGCACCAATGCCGAACTCGACTGAAATATGCCCTGAACCTGTACCCTGCATAACCTCCCTGTCTCACTGGAACGCACCAATGCCGAACTCCACTCAAATATGCCCTGAACCTGTACCCTCCATAACCTCATTGTCTCACTGGAACGTACCAATGCTGTACTCCACACAAATATGCCCTGAACCTGTACCCCTCCATAACCTCCCTGTCTCACTGGAACGTACCAATGCAGAACTCCACACAAACTAGCCCTGAACCTGTACCCTCCATATCCTCATTGTCTCACTGGAACGTACCAATGCTGTACTCCACACAAATATGCCCTGAACCTGTACCCCTCCATAACCTCCCTGTCTCACTGGAACGCACCAATGCCGAACTCGACTGAAATATGCCCTGAACCTGTACCCTGCATAACCTCCCTGTCTCACTGGAACGCACCAATGCCGAACTCCACTCAAATATGCCCTGAAGCTGTACCCTCCATAACCTCCCTGTCTCACTGGAATGTACCAATGCAGAACTCCACACAAATATGCCCTGAACCTGTACCCCTCCATAACCTCCCTGTCTCACTGGAACGCACCAATGCCGAACTCCACTCAAATATGCCCTGAACCTGTACCCTGCATAACCTGCCTGTCTCAATGGAGCGTACCATTGCAGAACACCACAGAAATATGCCCTGAACCTGTACCCCTCCATAACCACCCTGTCTAACTGGAACGCACCAATGCAGAACTCCACACAAATATGCCCTGAACCTGTACCCCTCCATAACCTCCCTGTCTCACTGGAATGTACCAATGCAGAACTCCACCCAAATATGCCCTGAACCTGTATCCCTGCATAACCTCCCTGTCTCACTGGAACGTACCAATGCAGAACTACACAAAAATATGCCCTGAACCTGTACCCCTCCATCACCTCCCTGGCTCACTGGAACGCACCAATGCCGAACTCCACTCAAATATGCCCTGAATCTGTACCCTCCATAACCTCATTGTCTCACTGGAACGTACCAATGCTGTACTCCACACAAATATGCCCTGAACCAGTACCCCTCCATAACCTCCCTGTCTCACTGGAACGTACCAATGCAGAACTCCACACAAACTTGCCCTGAACCTGTACCCTCCATATCCTCATTGTCTCACTGGAACGTACCAATGCTGTACTCCACACAAATATGCATTGAACCTGTACCCTCCATAACCTCCCTGCCTCACTGGAACGTACCACTGCAGAACTCCACACAAATTTGCCATGAACCTGTACCCTCCATAACCTCCCTGTCTGACTGGAAAGTACCAATGCAGAACTCCACACAAATATGCCCTGAAACTGTAGTTGACCATAATCTCCCTGTCTCACAGGAACGTACCACGGCAGAACTCCACACAAATATGCCCTGAACCTGTACCCTGCATAACCTCCCTGTCTCACTGGAACGTACCAATGCAGAACTACACACAAATATGCCCTGAACCTGTACCCCTCCATAACCTCCCTGTCTCACTGGAACGCACCAATGCCGAACTCCACTGAAATATGCCCTGAACCTGTACCCTGCATAACCTCCCTGTCTCACTGGAAAGTACCAATGCAGAACTCCACACAAATATGCCCTGAACCTGTACCCCTCCATAACCTCCCTGTCTCTCTGGATCGTACCAATGCAGAACTCCACACAAATATGCCCTGAACTTGTACCCCTCATTACCTCCCTGTCTCACTGGAACGTCCCAACGCAGAACTCCACACAAATATGCCCTGAACCTGTCCCCTCCATAACCTGCCTGTCTCAATGGAACGTACCATTGCAGAACACCACACAAATATGCCCTGAACCTGTACCCCTCCATAACCTCCCTGTCTCACTGGAACGTACCAATGCAGAACTCCACACAAATATGCCCTGAACCTGTACCCCTCCATAACCTCCCTGTCTCACTGGAACGTACCAATGCAGAACTCCACACAAATATGCCCTGAACCTGTACCACTCCATAACCTCCCTGTCTCACTGGAACGTCCCAACGCAGAACTCCACACAAATATGCCCTGAACCTGTACCACTCCATAACCTCCCAGTCTCACTGGAACGTACCAATGCAGAACTCCACACAAATATACCCTGAACCTGTACCCCTGCATAACCTCCCTGTCTCACTGGAACTTACCAATGCAGAACTCCACACAATTATGCCCTGAACCTGTACCCTCCATAACCTCATTGTCTCACTGGTACGTACCAATGCTGTACTCCACACAAATATGCCCTGAACCTGTACCCCTCCATAAACTCACTGTCTTACTGGAACGTACCAATGCAGAACTCCACACAAACATGCCCTGAACCTGTACCCTCCATATCCTCATTGTCTCACTGGAACGTACCAATGCTGTACTCCACACAAATATGCCCTGAACATGTACCCGTCCATATTCTCCCTGTCTCAGTGGAACGTCCCACTGCAGAACTCCACACAAATATGCATTGAACCTGTACCCTCCATAACCTCCCTGTCTCACTAGAACGTACCACTGCAGAACTCCACACAAATTTGCCATGAACCTGTACCCTCCATAACCTCCCTGTCTGACTGGAAAGTACCAATGCAGAACTCCACACAAATATGCCCTGAAACTGTACCCGACCATAATCTCCCTGTCTCACAGGAACGTACCACTGCAGAACTCCACACAAAAATGCCCTGAACCTGTACCCTGCATAACCTCCCTGTCTCACTGGAACGTACCAATGCAGAACTACACACAAATATGCCCTGAACCTGTACCCCTCCATAACCTCCCTGTCTCACTGGAACGCACCAATGCCGAACTCCACTCAAATATGCCCTGAACCTGTACCCTGCATAACATCCCTGTCTCACTGGAACGTACCATTGCAGAACACCACAGAAATATGCCCTGAACCTGTACCCCTCCATAACCACCCTGTCTAACTGGAACGCACCAATGCAGAACTCCACACAAATATGCCCTGAACCTGTACCCCTCCATAACCTCCCTGTCTCACTGGAATGTACCAATGCAGAACTATACCCAAATATGCCCTGAACCTGTATCCCTGCATAACCTCCCTGTCTCACTGGAACGTACCAATGCAGAACTACACAAAAATATGCCCTGGACCTGTACCCCTCCATAACCTCCCTGTCTCACTGGAACGTCCCAACGCAGAACTCCACACAAATATGCCCTGAACCTGTCCCCTCCGTAACCTGCCTGTCTCACTGGAACGTACCAATGCAGAACTCCACACAAATATACCCTGAACCTGTACCCCTCCATAACCTCCCTGTCTCACTGGAACTTACCAATGCAGAACTCCACACAAATATGCCCTGAACCTGTACCCTCCATAACCACATTGTCTCACTGGTACGTACCAATGCTGTACTCCACACAAATATGCCCTGAACCTGTACCCCTCCATAACCTCACTGTCTCACTGGAACGTACCAATGCAGAACTCCACACAAATATGCCCTGAACCTGTACCCCTCCATAACCTCCCTGTCTCACTGGAACGTCCCAACGCAGAACTCCACACAAATATGCCCTGAACCTGTACCACACCATAACCTCCCAGTCTCACTGGAACGTACCAATGCAGAACTCCACACAAATATACCCTGAACCTGTACCCCTCCATAACCTCCCTGTCTCACTGGAACTTACCAATGCAGAACTCCACACAAATATGCCCTGAACCTGTACCCCTCCATAACCTCCGTGTCTCACTGGAATGTACCAATGCAGAACTCCACCCAAATATGCCCTGAACCTGTACCCTCCATAACCTCATTGTCTCACTGGAACGTACCAATGCTGTACTCCACACAAATATGCCCTGAACCTGTACCCCTCCATAACCTCCCTGTCTCACTGGAACGTACCAATGCAGAACTCCACACAAACTTGCCCTGAACCTGTACCCTCCATATCCTCATTGTCTCACTGGAACGTACCAATGCTGTACTCCACACAAATATGCATTGAACCTGTACCCTCCATAACCTCCCTGTCTCACTGGAACGTACCACTGCAGAACTCCACACAAATTTGCCATGAACCTGTACCCTCCATAACCTCCCTGTCTGACTGGAAAGTACCAATGCAGAACTCCACACAAATATGCCCTGAAACTGTACCTGACCATAATCTCCCTGTCTCACAGGAACGTACCACTGCAGAACTCCACACAAATATGCCCTGAACCTGTACCCTGCATAACCTCCCTGTCTCACTGGAACGTACCAATGCAGAAGTACACACAAATATGCCCTGAACCTGTACCCGTCCATAACCTCCCTGTCTCACTGGAACGCACCAATGCCGAACTCCACACAAATATGCCCTGAAGCTGTACCCTCCATAACCTCCCTGTCTCACTGGAATGTACCAATGCAGAACTACACACAAATATGCCCTGAACCTGTACCCCTCCATAACCTCCCTGTCTCTCTGGATCGTACCAATGCAGAACATCACACAAATATGCCCTGAACCTGTACCCCTCCATAACCTCCCTGTCTCACTGGAACTTACCAATGCAGAACTCCACACAAATATGCCCTGAACCTGTACCCTCCATAACCACATTGTCTCACTGGTACGTACCAATGCTGTACTCCACACAAATATGCCCTGAACCTGTACCCCTCCATAACCTCACTGTCTCACTGGAACGTACCAATGCAGAACTCCACACAAACATGCCCTGAACCTGTACCCTCCATATCCTCATTGTCTCACTGGAACGTACCAATGCTGTACTCCACACAAATATGCCCTGAACATGTACCCGTCCATATTCTCCCTGTCTCAGTGGAACGTCCCACTGCAGAACTCCACACAAATTTGCCATGAACCTGTACCCTCCATAACCTCCCTGTCTGACTGGAAAGTACCAATGCAGAACTCCACACAAATATGCCCTGAAACTGTACCCGACCATAATCTCCCTGTCTCACAGGAACGTACCACTGCAGAACTCCACACAAATATGCCCTGAACCTGTACCCCTCCATATCCTCCCTGTCTCACTGGAATGTACCAATGCAGAACTCCACCCAAATATGCCCTGAACCTGTATCCCTGCATAACCTCCCTGTCTCACTGGAACGTACCAATGCAGAACTACACAAAAATATGCCCTGAACCTGTACCCCTCCATAACCTCCCTGGCTCACTGGAACGCACCAATGCCGAACTCCACTCAAATATGCCCTGAAACTGTACCCTCCATAAACTCATTGTCTCACTGGAACGTCCCAATGCTGTACTCCACATAAATATGCCCTGAACCTGTACCCCTCCATAACCTCCCTGTCTCACTGGAACGTACCAATGCAGAACTCCACACAAACTTGCACTGAACCTGTACCCTCCATATCCTCATTGTCTCACTGGAACGTACCAATGCTGTACTCCACACAAATATGCATTGAACCTGTACCCTCCATAACCTCCCTGTCTCACTGGAACGTACCACTGCAGAACTCCACACAAATTTGCCATGAACCTGTACCCTCCATAACCTCCCTGTCTGACTGGAAAGTACCAATGCAGAACTCCACACAAATATGCCCTGAAACTGTACCTGACCATAATCTCCCTGTCTCACAGGAACGTACCACTGCAGAACTCCACACAAATATGCCCTGAACCTGTACCCTGCATAACCTCCCTGTCTCACTGGAACGTACCAATGCAGAACTACACACAAATATGCCCTGAACCTGTACCCCTCCATAACCTCCCTGTCTCACTGGAACGCACCAATGCCGAACTCGACTGAAATATGCCCTGAACCTGTACCCTGCATAACCTCCCTGTCTCACTGGAAAGTACCAATGCAGAACTCCACACAAATATGCCCTGAACCTGTACCCGTCCATAACCTCCCTGTCTCACTGGAACGTCCCACTGCAGAACTCAACACAAATATGCATTGAACCTGTACCCTCCATAACCTCCCTGTCTCACTGGAACGTACCACTGCAGAACTCCACACAAATTTGCCATGAACCTGTACCCTCCATAACCTCCCTGTCTGACTGGAAAGTACCAATGCAGAACTCCACACAAATATGCCCTGAAACTGTACCTGACCATAATCTCCCTGTCTCACAGGAACGTACCACTGCAGAACTCCACACAAATATGCCCTGAACCTGTACCCTGCATAACCTCCCTGTCTCACTGGAACGTACCAATGCAGAAGTACACACAAATATGCCCTGAACCTGTACCCGTCCATAACCTCCCTGTCTCACTGGAACGCACCAATGCCGAACTCCACACAAATATGCCCTGAAGCTGTACCCTCCATAACCTCCCTGTCTCACTGGAATGTACCAATGCAGAACTACACACAAATATGCCCTGAACCTGTACCCCTCCATAACCTCCCTGTCTCTCTGGATCGTACCAATGCAGAACATCACACAAATATGCCCTGAACCTGTACCCCTCCATAACCTCCCTGTCTCACTGGAACTTACCAATGCAGAACTCCACACAAATATGCCCTGAACCTGTACCCTCCATAACCACATTGTCTCACTGGTACGTACCAATGCTGTACTCCACACAAATATGCCCTGAACCTGTACCCCTCCATAACCTCACTGTCTCACTGGAACGTACCAATGCAGAACTCCACACAAACATGCCCTGAACCTGTACCCTCCATATCCTCATTGTCTCACTGGAACGTACCAATGCTGTACTCCACACAAATATGCCCTGAACATGTACCCGTCCATATTCTCCCTGTCTCAGTTGAACGTCCCACTGCAGAACTCCACACAAATTTGCCATGAACCTGTACCCTCCATAACCTCCCTGTCTGACTGGAAAGTACCAATGCAGAACTCCACACAAATATGCCCTGAAACTGTACCCGACCATAATCTCCCTGTCTCACAGGAACGTACCACTGCAGAACTCCACACAAATATGCCCTGAACCTGTACCCCTCCATATCCTCCCTGTCTCACTGGAATGTACCAATGCAGAACTCCACCCAAATATGCCCTGAACCTGTATCCCTGCATAACCTCCCTGTCTCACTGGAACGTACCAATGCAGAACTACACAAAAATATGCCCTGAACCTGTACCCCTCCATAACCTCCCTGGCTCACTGGAACGCACCAATGCCGAACTCCACTCAAATATGCCCTGAAACTGTACCCTCCATAAACTCATTGTCTCACTGGAACGTCCCAATGCTGTACTCCACATAAATATGCCCTGAACCTGTACCCCTCCATAACCTCCCTGTCTCACTGGAACGTACCAATGCAGAACTCCACACAAACTTGCCCTGAACCTGTACCCTCCATATCCTCATTGTCTCACTGGAACGTACCAATGCTGTACTCCACACAAATATGCATTGAACCTGTACCCTCCATAACCTCCCTGTCTCACTGGAACGTACCACTGCAGAACTCCACACAAATTTGCCATGAACCTGTACCCTCCATAACCTCCCTGTCTGACTGGAAAGTACCAATGCAGAACTCCACACAAATATGCCCTGAACCTGTACCCTGCATAACCTCCCTGTCTCACTGGAACGTACCAATGCAGAACTACACACAAATATGCCCTGAACCTGTACCCCTCCATAACCTCCCTGTCTCACTGGAACGCACCAATGCCGAACTCGACTGAAATATGCCCTGAACCTGTACCCTGCATAACCTCCCTGTCTCACTGGAAAGTACCAATGCAGAACTCCACACAAATATGCCCTGAACCTGTACCCGTCCATAACCTCCCTGTCTCACTGGAACGTCCCACTGCAGAACTCAACACAAATATGCCCTGAAGCTGTACCCTCCATAACCTCCCTGTCTCACTGGAATGTACCAATGCAGAACTACACACAAATATGACCTGAACCTGTACCCCTCCATAATCTCCCTGTCTCTCTGGATCGTACCAATGCAGAACTCCACACAAATATGCCCTGAACCTGTGCCCCTCATTACCTCCCTGTCTCACTGGAACGTCCCAACGCAGAACTCCACACAAATATGCCCTGAACCTGTCTGCTCCATAACCTGCCTGTCTCACTGGAACGTACCATTGCAGAACTCCACACAAATATGCTCGGAAACCTGTACCCCTCCATAACCTCCCTGTCTCACTGGAACGTACCAATGCAGAACTACACACAAATATGCCCTGAACCTGTACCCCTCCATAACCTCCCTGTCTCACTGGAACGCACCAATGCCGAACTCCACTCAAATATGCCCTGAACCTGTACCCTGCATAACCTGCCTGTCTCACTGGAGCGTACCATTGCAGAACACCACAGAAATATGCCCTGAACCTGTACCCCTCCATAACCACCCTGTCTAACTGGAACGCACCAATGCAGAACTCCACTCAAATATGCCCTGAACCTGTACCCCTCCATAACCTCCCTGTCTCACTGGAACGTACCAATGCAGAACTACACACAAATATGCCCTGAACCTGTACCCCTCCATAACCTCCCTGTCTCACTGGAACGCACCAATGCCGAACTCGACTGAAATATGCCCTGAACCTGTACCCTGCATAACCTCCCTGTCTCACTGGAACGCACCAATGCCGAACTCCACTCAAATATGCCCTTAACCTGTACCCTCCATAACCTCATTGTCTCACTGGAACGTACCAATGCTGTACTCCACACAAATATGCCCTGAACCTGTACCCCTCCATAACCTCCCTGTCTCACTGGAACGTACCAATGCAGAACTCCACACAAACTAGCCCTGAACCTGTACCCTCCATATCCTCATTGTCTCACTGGAACGTACCAATGCTGTACTCCACACAAATATGCATTGAACCTGTACCCTCCATAACCTCCCTGTCTCACTGGAACGTACCACTGCAGAACTCCACACAAATTTGCCATGAACCTGTACCCTCCATAACCTCCCTGTCTGACTGGAAAGTACCAATGCAGAACTCCACACAAATATGCCCTGAAACTGTACCTGACCATAATCTCCCTGTCTCACAGGAACGTACCACTGCAGAACTCCACACAAATATGCCCTGAACCTGTACCCTGCATAACCTCCCTGTCTCACTGGAACGTACCAATGCAGAACTACACACAAATATGCCCTGAACCTGTACCCCTCCATAACCTCCCTGTCTCACTGGAACGCACCAATGCCGAACTCGACTGAAATATGCCCTGAACCTGTACCCTGCATAACCTCCCTGTCTCACTGGAAAGTACCAATGCAGAACTCCACACAAATATGCCCTGAACCTGTACCGTCCATAACCTCCCTGTCTCACTGGAACGTCCCACTGCAGAACTCAACACAAATATGCCCTGAAGCTATACCCTCCATAACCTCCCTGTCTCACTGGAATGTACCAATGCAGAACTACACACAAATATGACCTGAACCTGTACCCCTCCATAATCTCCCTGTCTCACTGGAAGGTACCAATGCAGAACTCCACACAAATATGCCCTGAACCTGTACCCCTCCATAACCTCCCTGTCTCTCTGGATCGTACCAATGCAGAACTACACACAAATATGCCCTGAACCTGTACCCCTCCATAACCTCCCTGTCTCACTGGAACGCACCAATGCCGAACTCGACTGAAATATGCCCTGAACCTGTACCCTCCATAACCTCCCTGTCTCACTGGAAAGTACCAATGCAGAACTCCACACAAATATGCCCTGAACCTGTACCCGTCCATAACCTCCCTGTCTCACTGGAACGTCCCACTGCAGAACTCAACACAAATATGCTCGGAAACCTGTACCCCTCCATAACCTCCCTGTCTCACTGGAACGTACCAATGCAGAACTACACACAAATATGCCCTGAACCTGTACCCCTCCATAACCTCCCTGTCTCACTGGAACGCACCAATGCCGAACTCCACTCAAATATGCCCTGAACCTGTACCCTGCATAACCTCCCTGTCTCACTGGAATGTACCTATGCAGAACTCCACCCAAATATGCCCTGAACCTGTATCCCTGCATAACCTCCCTGTCTCACTGGAACGTACCAATGCAGAACTACACAAAAATATGCCCTGAACCTGTACCCCTCCATAACCTCCCTGGCTCACTGGAACGCACCAATGCCGAACTCCACTCAAATATGCCCTGAACCTGTACCCTCCATAACCTCATTGTCTCACTGGAACGTACCAATGCTGTACTCCACACAAATATGCCCTGAACCTGTACCCCTCCATAACCTCCCTGTCTCACTGGAACGTACCAATGCAGAACTCCACACAAACTAGCCCTGAACCTGTACCCTCCATATCCTCATTGTCTCACTGGAACGTACCAATGCTGTACTCCACACAAATATGCATTGAACCTGTACCCTCCATAACCTCCCTGTCTCACTGGAACGTACCACTGCAGAACTCCACACAAATTTGCCATGAACCTGTACCCTCCATAACCTCCCTGTCTGACTGGAAAGTACCAATGCAGAACTCCACACAAATATGCCCTGAAACTGTACCTGACCATAATCTCCCTGTCTCACAGGAACGTACCACTGCAGAACTCCACACAAATATGCCCTGAACCTGTACCCTGCATAACCTCCCTGTCTCACTGGAACGTACCAATGCAGAACTACACACAAATATGCCCTGAACCTGTACCCCTCCATAACCTCCCTGTCTCACTGGAACGCACCAATGCCGAACTCGACTGAAATATGCCCTGAACCTGTACCCTGCATAACCTCCCTGTCTCACTGGAAAGTACCAATGCAGAACTCCACACAAATATGCCCTGAACCTGTACCCGTCCATAACCTCCCTGTCTCACTGGAACGTCCCACTGCAGAACTCAACACAAATATGCCCTGAAGCTGTACCCTCCATAACCTCCCTGTCTCACTGGAATGTACCAATGCAGAACTACACACAAATATGACCTGAACCTGTACCCCTCCATAATCTCCCTGTCTCACTGGAAGGTACCAATGCAGAACTCCACACAAATATGCCCTGAACCTGTACCCCTCCATAACCACCCTGTCTCTCTGGATCGTACCAATGCAGAACTCCACACAAATATGCCCTGAACCTGTACCCCTCATTACCTCCCTGTCTCACTGGAACGTCCCAACGCAGAACTCCACACAAATATGCCCTGAACCTGTCCCCTCCATAACCTGCCTGTCTCACTGGAACGTACCATTGCAGAACTCCACACAAATATGCTCGGAAACCTGTACCCCTCCATAACCTCCCTGTCTCACTGGAACGTACAAATGCAGAACTACACACAAATATGCCCTGAACCTGTACCCCTCCATAACCTCCCTGTCTCACTGGAACGCACCAATGCCGAACTCCACTCAAATATGCCCTGAACCTGTACCCTGCATAACCTGCCTGTCTCAATGGAGCGTACCATTGCAGAACACCACAGAAATATGCCCTGAACCTGTACCCCTCCATAACCACCCTGTCTAACTGGAACGCACCAATGCAGAACTCCACACAAATATGCCCTGAACCTGTACCCCTCCATAACCTCCCTGTCTCACTGGAATGTACCAATGCAGAACTCCACCCAAATATGCCCTGAACCTGTATCCCTGCATAACCTCCCTGTCTCACTGGAACGTACCAATGCAGAACTACACAAAAATATGCCCTGAACCTGTACCCCTCCATCACCTCCCTGGCTCACTGGAACGCACCAATGCCGAACTCCACTCAAATATGCCCTGAATCTGTACCCTCCATAACCTCATTGTCTCACTGGAACGTACCAATGCTGTACTCCACACAAATATGCCCTGAACCAGTACCCCTCCATAACCTCCCTGTCTCACTGGAACGTACCAATGCAGAACTCCACACAAACTTGCCCTGAACCTGTACCCTCCATATCCTCATTGTCTCACTGGAACGTACCAATGCTGTACTCCACACAAATATGCATTGAACCTGTACCCTCCATAACCTCCCTGCCTCACTGGAACGTACCACTGCAGAACTCCACACAAATTTGCCATGAACCTGTACCCTCCATAACCTCCCTGTCTGACTGGAAAGTACCAATGCAGAACTCCACACAAATATGCCCTGAAACTGTAGTTGACCATAATCTCCCTGTCTCACAGGAACGTACCACGGCAGAACTCCACACAAATATGCCCTGAACCTGTACCCTGCATAACCTCCCTGTCTCACTGGAACGTACCAATGCAGAACTACACACAAATATGCCCTGAACCTGTACCCCTCCATAACCTCCCTGTCTCACTGGAACGCACCAATGCCGAACTCCACTGAAATATGCCCTGAACCTGTACCCTGCATAACCTCCCTGTCTCACTGGAAAGTACCAATGCAGAACTCCACACAAATATGCCCTGAAACTGTACCCGACCATAATCTCCCTGTCTCACAGGAACGTACCACTGCAGAACTCCACACAAAAATGCCCTGAACCTGTACCCTGCATAACCTCCCTGTCTCACTGGAACGTACCAATGCAGAACTACACACAAATATGCCCTGAACCTGTACCCCTCCATAACCTCCCTGTCTCACTGGAACGCACCAATGCCGAACTCCACTCAAATATGCCCTGAACCTGTACCCTGCATAACATCCCTGTCTCACTGGAACGTACCATTGCAGAACACCACACAAATGTGCCCTGAACCTGTACCCCTCCATAACCACCCTGTCTCACTGGAACGTACCAATGCAGAACACCACACAAATATGCCCTGAAACTGTTCCCGTCCATAACCTCCCAGTCTCACTGGAACGTACCAATGCAGAACTACACACAAATATGCCCTGAACCTGTACCCTGCATAACCTACCTGTCTCACTGGAGCGTACCATTGCAGAACACCACAGAAATATGCCCTGAACCTGTACCCCTCCATAACCACCCTGTCTAACTGGAACGCACCAATGCAGAACTCCACACAAATATGCCCTGAACCTGTACCCCTCCATAACCTCCCTGTCTCACTGGAATGTACCAATGCAGAACTATACCCAAATATGCCCTGAACCTGTATCCCTGCATAACCTCCCTGTCTCACTGGAACGTACCAATGCAGAACTACACAAAAATATGCCCTGAACCTGTACCCCTCCATAACCTCCCTGGCTCACTGGAACGCACCAATGCCGAACTCCACTCAAATATGCCCTGAACCTGTACCCTCCATAACCTCATTGTCTCACTGGAACGTACCAATGCTGTACTCCACACAAATATGCCCTGAACCTGTACCCCTCCATAACCTCCCTGTCTCACTGTAACGTACCAATGCAGAACTCCACACAAATATGCCCTGAACCTGTACCCCTCCATAACCTCCCTGTCTCACTGGAACGTACCAATGCAGAACTCCACACAAATATGCCCTGAACCTGTACCCCTCCATAACCTCCCTGTCTCACTGGAACGTCACAACGCAGAACTCCACACAAATATGCCCTGAACCTGTACCACTCCATAACCTCCCAGTCTCACTGGAACGTACCAATGCAGAACTCCACACAAATATACCCTGAACCTGTACCCCTCCATAACCTCCCTGTCTCACTGGAACTTACCAATGCAGAACTCCACACAAATATGCCCTGAACCTGTACCCTCCATAACCTCATTGTCTCACTGGTACGTACCAATGCTGTACTCCACACAAATATGCCCTGAACCTGTACCCCTCCGTAACCTCTCTGTCTCACTGGAACGTACCAATGCAGAACTCCACACAAACATGCCCTGAACCTGTACCCTCTATATCCTCATTGTCTCACTGGAACGTACCAATGCTGTACTCCACACAAATATGCCCTGAACATGTAACCGTCCATATTCTCCCTGTCTCAGTGGAACGTCCCACTGCAGAACTCCACACAAATATGCATTGAACCTGTACCCTCCATATCCTCCCTGTCTCACTAGAACGTACCACTGCAGAACTCCACACAAATTTGCCATGAACCTGTACCCTCCATAACCTCCCTGTCTGACTGGAAAGTACCAATGCAGAACTCCACACAAATATGCCCTGAAACTGTACCCGACCATAATCTCCCTGTCTCACAGGAACGTACCACTGCAGAACTCCACACAAATATGCCCTGAACCTGTACCCTGCATAACCTCCCTGTCTCACTGGAACGTACCAATGCAGAACTACACACAAATATGCCCTGAACCTGTCCCCTCCATAACCTGCCTGTCTCAATGGAACGTACCATTGCAGAACACCACACAAATATGCCCTGAACCTGTACCCTTCCATAACCTCCCTGTCTCACTGGAACGTACCAATGCAGAACTCCACACAAATATGCCCTGAACCTGTACCCCTCCATAACCTCCCTGTCTCACTGGAACGTACCAATGCAGAACTCCACACAAATATGCCCTGAACCTGTACCCCTCCATAACCTCCCTGTCTCACTGGAACGTCCCAACGCAGAACTCCACACAAATATGCCCTGAACCTGTACCACTCCATAACCTCCCAGTCTCACTGGAACGTACCAATGCAGAACTCCACACAAATATACCCTGAACCTGTACCCCTCCATAACCTCCCTGTCTCACTGGAACTTACCAATGCAGAACTCCACACAAATATGCCCTGAACCTGTACCCTCCATAACCTCATTGTCTCACTGGTACGTACCAATGCTGTACTCCACACAAATATGCCCTGAACCTGTACCCCTCCATAACCTCACTGTCTCACTGGAACGTACCAATGCAGAACTCCACACAAACATGCCCTGAACCTGTACCCTCCATATCCTCATTGTCTCACTGGAACGTACCAATGCTGTACTCCACACAAACATGCCCTGAACCTGTACCCTCCATATCCTCATTGTCTAACTGGAACGCACCAATGCAGAACTCCACACAAATATGCCCTGAACCTGTACCCCTCCATAACCTCCCTGTCTCACTGGAATGTACCAATGCAGAACTCCACCCAAATATGCCCTGAACCTGTATCCCTGCATAACCTCCCTGTCTCACTGGAACGTACCAATGCAGAACTACACAAAAATATGCCCTGAACCTGTACCCCTCCATAACCTCCCTGGCTCACTGGAACGCACCAATGCCGAACTCCACTCAAATATGCCCTGAATCTGTACCCTCCATAACCTCATTGTCTCACTGGAACGTACCAATGCTGTACTCCACACAAATATGCATTGAACCTGTACCCTCCATAACCTCCCTGCCTCACTGGAACGTACCACTGCAGAACTCCACACAAATTTGCCATGAACCTGTACCCTCCATAACCTCCCTGTCTGACTGGAAAGTACCAATGCAGAACTCCACACAAATATGCCCTGAAACTGTAGTTGACCATAATCTCCCTGTCTCACAGGAACGTACCACGGCAGAACTCCACACAAATATGCCCTGAACCTGTACCCTGCATAACCTCCCTGTCTCACTGGAACGTACCAATGCAGAACTACACACAAATATGCCCTGAACCTGTACCCCTCCATAACCTCCCTGTCTCACTGGAACGCACCACTGCCGAACTCCACTGAAATATGCCCTGAACCTGTACCCTGCATAACCTCCCTGTCTCACTGGAAAGTACCAATGCAGAACTCCACACAAATATGCCCTGAACCTGTACCACTCCATAACCTCCCAGTCTCACTGGAATGTACCAATGCAGAACTACACACAAATATGCCCTGAACCTGTACCCCTCCACAACCTCCCTGTCTCACTAGAACGTACCAATGCAGAACTCCACACAAATATGCCCTGAACCTGTACCCCTCCATAACCTCCCTGTCTCTCTGGATCGTACCAATGCAGAACTCCACACAAATATGCCCTGAACTTGTACCCCTCATTACCTCCCTGTCTCACTGGAACGTCCCAACGCAGAACTCCACACAAATATGCCCTGAACCTGTCCCCTCCATAACCTGCCTGTCTCACTGGAACGTACCATTGCAGAACACCACACAAATATGCCCTGAACCTGTACCCCTCCATAACCTCCCTGTCTCACTGGAACGTACCAATGCAGAACACCACACAAATATGCCCTGAAACTGTTCCCGTCCATAACCTCCCAGTCTCACTGGAACGTACCAATGCAGAACTACACACAAATATGCCCTGAACCTGTACCCTGCATAACCTACCTGTCTCACTGGAGCGTACCATTGCAGAACACCACAGAAATATGCCCTGAACCTGTACCCCTCCATAACCACCCTGTCTAACTGGAACGCACCAATGCAGAACTCCACACAAATATGCCCTGAACCTGTACCCCTCCATAACCTCCCTGTCTCACTGGAATGTACCAATGCAGAACTATACCCAAATATGCCCTGAACCTGTATCCCTGCATAACCTCCCTGTCTCACTGGAACGTACCAATGCAGAACTACACAAAAATATGCCCTGAACCTGTACCCCTCCATAACCTCCCTGGCTCACTGGAACGCACCAATGCCGAACTCCACTCAAATATGCCCTGAACCTGTACCCTCCATAACCTCATTGTCTCACTGGAACGTACCAATGCTGTACTCCACACAAATATGCCCTGAACCTGTACCCCTCCATAACCTCCCTGTCTCACTGGAACGTACCAATGCAGAACTCCACACAAATATGCCCTGAACCTGTACCCCTCCATAACCTCCCTGTCTCACTGGAACGTACCAATGCAGAACTCCACACAAATATGCCCTGAACCTGTACCCCTCCATAACCTCCCTGTCTCACTGGAACGTCACAACGCAGAACTCCACACAAATATGCCCTGAACCTGTACCACTCCATAACCTCCCAGTCTCACTGGAACGTACCAATGCAGAACTCCACACAAATATACCCTGAAACTGTACCCCTCCATAACCTCCCTGTCTCACTGGAACTTACCAATGCAGAACTCCACACAAATATGCCCTGAACCTGTACCCTCCATAACCTCATTGTCTCACTGGTACGTACCAATGCTGTACTCCACACAAATATGCCCTGAACCTGTACCCCTCCGTAACCTCTCTGTCTCACTGGAACGTACCAATGCAGAACTCCACACAAACATGCCCTGAACCTGTACCCTCTATATCCTCATTGTCTCACTGGAACGTACCAATGCTGTACTCCACACAAATATGCCCTGAACATGTAACCGTCCATATTTTCCCTGTCTCAGTGGAACGTCCCACTGCAGAACTCCACACAAATATGCATTGAACCTGTACCCTCCATATCCTCCCTGTCTCACTAGAACGTACCAATGCAGAACTACACACAAATATGCCCTGAACCTGTACCCCTCCATAACCTGCCTGTCTCACTGGAACGTACCATTGCAGAACTCCACACAAATATGCTCGGAAACCTGTACCCCTCCATAACCTCCCTGTCTCACTGGAACGTACCAATGCAGAACTACACACAAATATGCCCTGAACCTGTCCCCTCCATAACCTGCCTGTCTCAATGGAACGTACCATTGCAGAACACCACACAAATATGCCCTGAACCTGTACCCTTCCATAACCTCCCTGTCTCACTGGAACGTACCAATGCAGAACTCCACACAAATATGCCCTGAACCTGTACCCCTCCATAACCTCCCTGTCTCACTGGAACGTACCAATGCAGAACTCCACACAAATATGCCCTGAACCTGTACCCCTCCATAACCTCCCTGTCTCACTGGAACGTCCCAACGCAGAACTCCACACAAATATGCCCTGAACCTGTACCACTCCATAACCTCCCAGTCTCACTGGAACGTACCAATGCAGAACTCCACACAAATATACCCTGAACCTGTACCCCTCCATAACCTCCCTGTCTCACTGGAACTTACCAATGCAGAACTCCACACAAATATGCCCTGAACCTGTACCCTCCATAACCTCATTGTCTCACTGGTACGTACCAATGCTGTACTCCACACAAATATGCCCTGAACCTGTACCCCTCCATAACCTCACTGTCTCACTGGAACTTACCAATGCAGAACTCCACACAAATATGCCCTGAACCTGTACCCCTCCATAACCTCCCTGTCTCACTGGAACTTACCAATGCAGAACTCCACACAAATATGCCCTGAACCTGTACCCTCCATAACCTCATTGTCTCACTGGTACGTACCAATGCTGTACTCCACACAAATATGCCCTGAACCTGTACCCCTCCATAACCTCACTGTCTCACTGGAACGTACCAATGCAGAACTCCACACAAACATGACCTGAACCTGTACCCTCCATATCCTCATTGTCTCACTGGAACGTACCAATGCTGTACTCCACACAAACATGCCCTGAACCTGTACCCTCCATATCCTCATTGTCTAACTGGAACGCACCAATGCAGAACTCCACACAAATATGCCCTGAACCTGTACCCCTCCATAACCTCCCTGTCTCACTGGAATGTACCAATGCAGAACTCCACCCAAATATGCCCTGAACCTGTATCCCTGCATAACCTCCCTGTTTCACTGGAACGTACCAATGCAGAACTACACAAAAATATGCCCTGAACCTGTACCCCTCCATAACCTCCCTGGCTCACTGGAACGCACCAATGCCGAACTCCACTCAAATATGCCCTGAATCTGTACCCTCCATAACCTCATTGTCTCACTGGAACGTACCAATGCTGTACTCCACACAAATATGCATTGAACCTGTACCCTCCATAACCTCCCTGCCTCACTGGAACGTACCACTGCAGAACTCCACACAAATTTGCCATGAACCTGTACCCTCCATAACCTCCCTGTCTGACTGGAAAGTACCAATGCAGAACTCCACACAAATATGCCCTGAAACTGTAGTTGACCATAATCTCCCTGTCTCACAGGAACGTACCACGGCAGAACTCCACACAAATATGCCCTGAACCTGTACCCTGCATAACCTCCCTGTCTCACTGGAACGTACCAATGCAGAACTACACACAAATATGCCCTGAACCTGTACCCCTCCATAACCTCCCTGTCTCACTGGAACGCACCAATGCCGAACTCCACTGAAATATGCCCTGAACCTGTACCCTGCATAACCTCCCTGTCTCACTGGAAAGTACCAATGCAGAACTCCACACAAATAGCCCTGAACCTGTACCACTCCATAACCTCCCAGTCTCACTGGAATGTACCAATGCAGAACTACACACAAATATGCACTGAACCTGTACCCCTCCACAACCTCCCTGTCTCACTAGAACGTACCAATGCAGAACTCCACACAAATATGCCCTGAACCTGTACCCCTCCATAACCTCCCTGTCTCTCTGGATCGTACCAATGCAGAACTCCACACAAATATGCCCTGAACTTGTACCCCTCATTACCTCCCTGTCTCACTGGAACGTCCCAACGCAGAACTCCACACAAATATGCCCTGAACCTGTCCCCTCCATAACCTGCCTGTCTCACTGGAACGTACCATTGCAGAACACCACACAAATATGCCCTGAACCTGTACCCCTCCATAACCTCCCTGTCTCACTGGAACGTACCAATGCAGAACACCACACAAATATGCCCTGAAACTGTTCCCGTCCATAACCTCCCAGTCTCACTGGAACGTACCAATGCAGAACTACACACAAACATGCCCTGAACCTGTACCCTCTATATCCTCATTGTCTCACTGGAACGTACCAATGCTGTACTCCACACAAATATGCCCTGAACATGTAACCGTCCATATTCTCCCTGTCTCAGTGGAACGTCCCACTGCAGAACTCCACACAAATATGCATTGAACCTGTACCCTCCATATCCTCCCTGTCTCACTAGAACGTACCACTGCAGAACTCCACACAAATTTGCCATGAACCTGTACCCTCCATAACCTCCCTGTCTGACTGGAAAGTACCAATGCAGAACTCCACACAAATATGCCCTGAAACTGTACCCGACCATAATCTCCCTGTCTCACAGGAACGTACCACTGCAGAACTCCACACAAATATGCCCTGAACCTGTACCCTGCATAACCTCCCTGTCTCACTGGAACGTACCAATGCAGAACTACACACAAATATGCCCTGAACCTGTACCCCTCCATAACCTGCCTGTCTCACTGGAACGTACCATTGCAGAACTCCACACAAATATGCTCGGAAACCTGTACCCCTCCATAACCTCCCTGTCTCACTGGAACGTACCAATGCAGAACTACACACAAATATGCCCTGAACCTGTCCCCTCCATAACCTGCCTGTCTCAATGGAACGTACCATTGCAGAACACCACACAAATATGCCCTGAACCTGTACCCTTCCATAACCTCCCTGTCTCACTGGAACGTACCAATGCAGAACTCCACACAAATATGCCCTGAACCTGTACCCCTCCATAACCTCCCTGTCTCACTGGAACGTACCAATGCAGAACTCCACACAAATATGCCCTGAACCTGTACCCCTCCATAACCTCCCTGTCTCACTGGAACGTCCCAACGCAGAACTCCACACAAATATGCCCTGAACCTGTACCACTCCATAACCTCCCAGTCTCACTGGAACGTACCAATGCAGAACTCCACACAAATATACCCTGAACCTGTACCCCTCCATAACCTCCCTGTCTCACTGGAACTTACCAATGCAGAACTCCACACAAATATGCCCTGAACCTGTACCCTCCATAACCTCATTGTCTCACTGGTACGTACCAATGCTGTACTCCACACAAATATGCCCTGAACCTGTACCCCTCCATAACCTCACTGTCTCACTGGAACGTACCAATGCAGAACTCCACACAAACATGCCCTGAACCTGTACCCTCCATATCCTCATTGTCTCACTGGAACGTACCAATGCTGTACTCCACACAAACATGCCCTGAACCTGTACCCTCCATATCCTCATTGTCTAACTGGAACGCACCAATGCAGAACTCCACACAAATATGCCCTGAACCTGTACCCCTCAATAACCTCCCTGTCTCACTGGAATGTACCAATGCAGAACTCCACCCAAATATGCCCTGAACCTGTATCCCTGCATAACCTCCCTGTCTCACTGGAACGTACCAATGCAGAACTACACAAAAATATGCCCTGAACCTGTACCCCTCCATAACCTCCCTGGCTCACTGGAACGCACCAATGCCGAACTCCACTCAAATATGCCCTGAATCTGTACCCTCCATAACCTCATTGTCTCACTGGAACGTACCAATGCTGTACTCCACACAAATATGCATTGAACCTGTACCCTCCATAACCTCCCTGCCTCACTGGAACGTACCACTGCAGAACTCCACACAAATTTGCCATGAACCTGTACCCTCCATAACCTCCCTGTCTGACTGGAAAGTACCAATGCAGAACTCCACACAAATATGCCCTGAAACTGTAGTTGACCATAATCTCCCTGTCTCACAGGAACGTACCACGGCAGAACTCCACACAAATATGCCCTGAACCTGTACCCTGCATAACCTCCCTGTCTCACTGGAACGTACCAATGCAGAACTACACACAAATATGCCCTGAACCTGTACCCCTCCATAACCTCCCTGTCTCACTGGAACGCACCAATGCCGAAATCCACTGAAATATGCCCTGAACCTGTACCCTGCATAACCTCCCTGTCTCACTGGAAAGTACCAATGCAGAACTCCACACAAATATGCCCTGAACCTGTACCACTCCATAACCTCCCAGTCTCACTGGAATGTACCAATGCAGAACTACACACAAATATGCCCTGAACCTGTACCCCTCCACAACCTCCCTGTCTCACTAGAACGTACCAATGCAGAACTCCACACAAATATGCCCTGAACCTGTACCCCTCCATAACCTCCCTGTCTCTCTGGATCGTACCAATGCAGAACTCCACACAAATATGCCCTGAACTTGTACCCCTCATTACCTCCCTGTCTCACTGGAACGTCCCAACGCAGAACTCCACACAAATATGCCCTGAACCTGTCCCCTCCATAACCTGCCTGTCTCAATGGAACGTACCATTGCAGAACACCACACAAATATGCCCTGAACCTGTACCCCTCCATAACCTCCCTGTCTCACTGGAACGTACCAATGCAGAACTCCACACAAATATGCCCTGAACCTGTACCCCTCCATAACCTCCCTGTCTCACTGGAACGTACCAATGCAGAACTCCACACAAATATACCCTGAACCTGAACCCCTCCATAACCTCCCTGTCTCACTGGAACTTACCAATGCAGAACTCCACACAAATATGCCCTGAACCTGTACCCTCCATATCCTCATTGTCTCACTGGAACGTACCAATGCTGTACTCCACACAAATATGCCCTGAACATGTACCCGTCCATATTCTCCCTGTCTCAGTGGAACGTCCCACTGCAGAACTCCACACAAATATGCATTGAACCTGTACCCTCCATAACCTCCCTGTCTCACTAGAACGTACCACTGCAGAACTCCACACAAATTTGCCATGAACCTGTACCCTCCATAACCTCCCTGTCTGACTGGAAAGTACCAATGCAGAACTCCACACAAATATGCCCTGAAACTGTACCCGACCATAATCTCCCTGTCTCACAGGAACGTACCACTGCAGAACTCCACACAAAAATGCACTGAACCTGTACCCTGCATAACCTCCCTGTCTCACTGGAACGTACCAATGCAGAACTACACACAAATATGCCCTGAATCTGTACCCCTCCATAACCTCCCTGTCTCACTGGAACGCACCAGTGCCGAACTCCACTCAAATATGCCCTGAACCTGTACCCTGCATAACATCCCTGTCTCACTGGAACGTACCATTGCAGAACACCACACAAATGTGCCCTGAACCTGTACCCCTCCATAACCACCCTGTCTCACTGGAACGTACCAATGCAGAACACCACACAAATATGCCCTGAAACTGTTCCCGTCCATAACCTCCCAGTCTCACTGGAACGTACCAATGCAGAACTACACACAAATATGCCCTGAACCTGTACCCCTCCATAACCTCCCAGTCTCACTGGAACGCACCAATGCCGAACTCCACTCAAATATGCCCTGAACCTGTACCCTGCATAACCTACCTGTCTCACTGGAGCGTACCATTGCAGAAAACCACAGAAATATGCCCTGAACCTGTACCCCTCCATAACCACCCTGTCTAACTGGAACGCACCAATGCAGAACTCCACACAAATATGCCCTGAACCTGTACCCCTCCATAACCTCCCTGTCTCACTGGAATGTACCAATGCAGAACTCCACCCAAATATGCCCTGAACCTGTATCCCTGCATAACCTCCCTGTCTCACTGGAACGTACCAATGCAGAACTACACAAAAATATGACCTGAACCTGTACCCCTCCATAACCTCCCTGGCTCACTGGAACGCACCAATGCCGAACTCCACTCAAATATGCCCTGAACCTGTACCCTCCATAACCTCATTGTCTCACTGGAACGTACCAATGCTGTACTCCACACAAATATGCCCTGAACCTGTACCCCTCCATAACCTCCCTGTCTCACTGGAACGTACCAATGCAGAACTCCACACAAATATGCCCTGAACCTGTACCCCTCCATAACCTCCCTGTCTCACTGGAACGTACCAATGCAGAACTCCACACAAATATGCCCTGAACCTGTACCCCTCCATAACCTCCCTGTCTCACTGGAACGTCACAACGCAGAACTCCACACAAATATGCCCTGAACCTGTACCACTCCATAACCTCCCTGTCTGACTGGAAAGTACCAATGCAGAACTCCACACAAATATGCCCTGAAACTGTACCCGACCATAATCTCCCTGTCTCACAGGAACGTACCACTGCAGAACTCCACACAAATATGCCCTGAACCTGTACCCTGCATAACCTCCCTGTCTCACTGGAACGTACCAATGCAGAACTACACACAAATATGCCCTGAACCTGTACCCCTACATAACCTGCCTGTCTCACTGGAACGTACCATTGCAGAACTCCACACAAATATGCCCTGAACCTGTACCCCTCCATAACCTCCCTGTCTCACTGGAACGTCACAACGCAGAACTCCACACAAATATGCCCTGAACCTGTACCACTCCATAACCTCCCAGTCTCACTGGAACGTACCATTGCAGAACTCCACACAAATATACCCTGAACCTGTACCCCTCCATAACCTCCCTGTCTCACTGGAACGTACCAATGCAGAACTCCACACAAATATGCCCTGAACCTGTACCCGTCCATATTCTCCCTGTCTCAGTGGAACGTCCCACTGCAGAACTCCACACAAATTTGCCATGAACCTGTACCCTCCATAACCTCCCTGTCTGACTGGAAAGTACCAATGCAGAACTCCACACAAATATGCCCTGAAACTGTACCCGACCATAATCTCCCTGTCTCACAGGAACGTACCACTGCAGAACTCCACACAAATATGCCCTGAACCTGTACCCTGCATAACCTCCCTGTCTCACTGGAACGCACCAATGCCGAACTCCACTCAAATATGCCCTGAATCTGTACCCTCCATAACCTCATTGTCTCACTGGAACGTACCAATGCTGTACTCCACACAAATATGCCCTGAACCTGTACCCCTCCATAACCTCCCTGTCTCACTGGAACGTACCAATGCAGAACTCCACACAATCTTGCCCTGAACCTGTACCCTCCATATCCTCATTGTCTCACTGGAACGTACCAATGCTGTACTCCACACAAATATGCATTGAACCTGTACCCTCCATAACCTCCCTGCCTCACTGGAACGTACCACTGCAGAACTCCACACAAATTTGCCATGAACCTGTACCCTCCATAACCTCCCTGTCTGACTGGAAAGTACCAATGCAGAACTCCACACAAATATGCCCTGAAACTGTAGTTGACCATAATCTCCCTGTCTCACAGGAACGTACCACGGCAGAACTCCACACAATTATGCCCTGAACCTGTACCCTGCATAACCTCCCTGTCTCACTGGAACGTACCAATGCAGAACTACACACAAATATGCCCTGAACATGTACCCCTCCATAACCTCCCTGTCTCACTGGAACGCACCAATGCCGAACTCCACTGAAATATGCCCTGAACCTGTACCCTGCATAACCTCCCTGTCTCACTGGAAAGTACCAATGCAGAACTCCACACAAATATGCCCTGAACCTGTACCACTCCATAACCTCCCAGTCTCACTGGAATGTACCAATGCAGAACTACACACAAATATGCCCTGAACCTGTACCCCTCCACAACCTCCCTGTCTCACTAGAACGTACCAATGCAGAACTCCACACAAATATGCCCTGAACCTGTACCCCTCCATAACCTCCCTGTCTCTCTGGATCGTACCAATGCAGAACTCCACACAAATATGCCCTGAACTTGTACCCCTCATTACCTCCCTGTCTCACTGGAACGTCCCAACGCAGAACTCCACACAAATATGCCCTGAACCTGTCCCCTCCATAACCTGCCTGTCTCAATGGAACGTACCATTGCAGAACACCACACAAATATGCCCTGAACCTGTACCCCTCCATAACCTCCCTGTCTCACTGGAACGTACCAATGCAGAACTCCACACAAATATGCCCTGAACCTGTACCCCTCCATAACCTCCCTGTCTCACTGGAACGTACCAATGCAGAACTCCACACAAATATACCCTGAACCTGAACCCCTCCATAACCTCCCTGTCTCACTGGAACTTACCAATGCAGAACTCCACACAAATATGCCCTGAACCTGTACCCTCCATAACCTCATTGTCTCACTGGTACGTACCAATGCTGTACTCCACACAAATATGCCCTGAACCTGTACCCCTCCATAACCTCCCTGTCTCACTGGAACGTACCAATGCAGAACTCCACACAAACATGCCCTGAACCTGTACCCTCCATATCCTCATTGTCTCACTGGAACGTACCAATGCTGTACTCCACACAAATATGCCCTGAACATGTACCCGTCCATATTCTCCCTGTCTCAGTGGAACGTCCCACTGCAGAACTCCACACAAATATGCATTGAACCTGTACCCTCCATAACCTCCCTGTCTCACTGGAACGTACCAATGCAGAACTACACACAAATATGCCCTGAATCTGTACCCCTCCATAACCTCCCTGTCTCACTGGAACGCACCAGTGCCGAACTCCACTCAAATATGCCCTGAACCTGTACCCTGCATAACATCCCTGTCTCACTGGAACGTACCATTGCAGAACACCACACAAATGTGCCCTGAACCTGTACCCCTCCATAACCACCCTGTCTCACTGGAACGTACCAATGCAGAACACCACACAAATATGCCCTGAAACTGTTCCCGTCCATAACCTCCCAGTCTCACTGGAACGTACCAATGCAGAACTACACACAAATATGCCCTGAACCTGTACCCCTCCATAACCTCCCAGTCTCACTGGAACGCACCAATGCCGAACTCCACTCAAATATGCCCTGAACCTGTACCCTGCATAACCTACCTGTCTCACTGGAGCGTACCATTGCAGAAAACCACAGAAATATGCCCTGAACCTGTACCCCTCCATAACCACCCTGTCTAACTGGAACGCACCAATGCAGAACTCCACACAAATATGCCCTGAACCTGTACCCCTCCATAACCTCCCTGTCTCACTGGAATGTACCAATGCAGAACTCCACCCAAATATGCCCTGAACCTGTATCCCTGCATAACCTCCCTGTCTCACTGGAACGTACCAATGCAGAACTACACAAAAATATGTCCTGAACCTGTACCCCTCCATAACCTCCCTGGCTCACTGGAACGCACCAATGCCGAACTCCACTCAAATATGCCCTGAACCTGTCCCCTCCATAACCTGCCTGTCTCACTGGAACGTCCCAACGCAGAACTCCACACAAATATGCCCTGAACCTGTACCACTCCATAACCTCCCAGTCTCACTGGAACGTACCAATGCAGAACTCCACACAAATATACCCTGAACCTGTACCCCTCCATAACCTCCCTGTCTCACTGGAACTTACCAATGCAGAACTCCACACAAATATGCCCTGAACCTGTACCCTCCATAACCTCATTGTCTCACTGGTACGTACCAATGCTGTACTCCACACAAATATGCCCTGAACCTGTACCCCTCCATAACCTCACTGTCTCACTGGAACGTACCAATGCAGAACTCCACACAAACATGCCCTGAACCTGTACCCTCCATATCCTCATTGTCTCACTGGAACGTACCAATGCTGTACTCCACACAAACATGCCCTGAACCTGTACCCTCCATATCCTCATTGTCTAACTGGAACGCACCAATGCAGAACTCCACACAAATATGCCCTGAACCTGTACCCCTCCATAACCTCCCTGTCTCACTGGAATGTACCAATGCAGAACTCCACCCAAATATGCCCTGAACCTGTATCCCTGCATAACCTCCCTGTCTCACTGGAACGTACCAATGCAGAACTACACAAAAATATGCCCTGAACCTGTACCCCTCCATAACCTCCCTGGCTCACTGGAACGCACCAATGCCGAACTCCACTCAAATATGCCCTGAATCTGTACCCTCCATAACCTCATTGTCTCACTGGAACGTACCAATGCTGTACTCCACACAAATATGCCCTGAACCTGTACCCCTCCATAACCTCCCTGTCTCACTGGAACGTACCAATGCAGAACTCCACACAATCTTGCCCTGAACCTGTACCCTCCATATCCTCATTGTCTCACTGGAACGTACCAATGCTGTACTCCACACAAATATGCATTGAACCTGTACCCTCCATAACCTCCCTGCCTCACTGGAACGTACCACTGCAGAACTACACACAAATATGCCCTGAATCTGTACCCCTCCATAACCTCCCTGTCTCACTGGAACGCACCAGTGCCGAACTCCACTCAAATATGCCCTGAACCTGTACCCTGCATAACATCCCTGTCTCACTGGAACGTACCATTGCAGAACACCACACAAATGTGCCCTGAACCTGTACCCCTCCATAACCACCCTGTCTCACTGGAACGTACCAATGCAGAACACCACACAAATATGCCCTGAAACTGTTCCCGTCCATAACCTCCCAGTCTCACTGGAACGTACCAATGCAGAACTACACACAAATATGCCCTGAACCTGTACCCCTCCATAACCTCCCAGTCTCACTGGAACGCACCAATGCCGAACTCCACTCAAATATGCCCTGAACCTGTACCCTGCATAACCTACCTGTCTCACTGGAGCGTACCATTGCAGAAAACCACAGAAATATGCCCTGAACCTGTACCCCTCCATAACCACCCTGTCTAACTGGAACGCACCAATGCAGAACTCCACACAAATATGCCCTGAACCTGTACCCCTCCATAACCTCCCTGTCTCACTGGAATGTACCAATGCAGAACTCCACCCAAATATGCCCTGAACCTGTATCCCTGCATAACCTCCCTGTCTCACTGGAACGTACCAATGCAGAACTACACAAAAATATGCCCTGAACCTGTACCCCTCCATAACCTCCCTGGCTCACTGGAACGCACCAATGCCGAACTCCACTCAAATATGCCCTGAACCTGTACCCCTCCATAACCTCCCTGTCTCACTGGAATGTACCAATGCAGAACTCCACCCAAATATGCCCTGAACCTGTATCCCTGCATAACCACCCTGTCTCACTGGAACGTACCAATGCAGAACTACACAAAAATATGCCCTGAACCTGTACCCCTCCATAACCTCCCTGGCTCACTGGAACGCACCAATGCCGAACTCCACACAAATATGCCCTGAACCTGTACCCCTCCATAACCTCCCTGTCTCACTGGAACGTACCAATGCAGAACTCCACACAAATATGCCCTGAACCTGTACCCCTCCATAACCTCCCTGTCTCACTGGAACGTACCAATGCAGAACTCCACACAAATATGCCCTGAACCTGTACCCCTCCATAACCTCCCTGTCTCACTGGAACGTCACAACGCAGAACTCCACACAAATATGCCCTGAACCTGTACCACTCCATAACCTCCCTGTCTGACTGGAAAGTACCAATGCAGAACTCCACACAAATATGCCCTGAAACTGTACCCGACCATAATCTCCCTGTCTCACAGGAACGTACCACTGCAGAACTCCACACAAATATGCCCTGAACCTGTACCCTGCATAACCTCCCTGTCTCACTGGAACGTACCAATGCAGAACTACACACAAATATGCCCTGAACCTGTACCCCTCCATAACCTGCCTGTCTCACTGGTACGTACCATTGCAGAACTCCACACAAATATGCTCGGAAACCTGTACCCCTCCATAACCTCCATGTCTCACTGGAACGTACCAATGCAGAACTACACACAAATATGCCCTGAACCTGTCCCCTCCATAACCTGCCTGTCTCAATGGAACGTACCATTGCAGAACACCACACAAATATGCCCTGAACCTGTACCCCTCCATAACCTCCCTGTCTCACTGGAACGTACCAATGCAGAACTCCACACAAATATGCCCTGAACCTGTACCCCTCCATAACCTCCCTGTCTCACTGGAACGTACCAATGCAGAACTCCACACAAATATGCCCTGAACCTGTACCCCTCCATAACCTCCCTGTCTCACTGGAACGTCCCAACGCAGAACTCCACACAAATATGCCCTGAACCTGTACCACTCCATAACCTCCCAGTCTCACTGGAACGTACCAATGCAGAACTCCACACAAATATACCCTGAACCTGTACCCCTCCATAACCTCCCTGTCTCACTGGAACTTACCAATGCAGAACTCCACACAAATATGCCCTGAACCTGTACCCTCCATAACCTCATTGTCTCACTGGTACGTACCAATGCTGTACTCCACACAAATATGCCCTGAACCTGTACCCCTCCATAACCTCACTGTCTCACTGGAACGTACCAATGCAGAACTCCACACAAACATGCCCTGAACCTGTACCCTCCATATCCTCATTGTCTCACTGGAACGTACCAATGCTGTACTCCACACAAATATGCCCTGAACATGTACCCGTCCATATTCTCCCTGTCTCAGTGGAACGTCCCACTGCAGAACTCCACACAAATATGCATTGAACCTGTACCCTCCATAACCTCCCTGTCTCACTAGAACGTACCACTGCAGAACTCCACACAAATTTGCCATGAACCTGTACCCTCCATAACCTCCCTGTCTGACTGGAAAGTACCAATGCAGAACTCCACACAAATATGCCCTGAAACTGTACCCGACCATAATCTCCCTGTCTCACAGGAACGTACCACTGCAGAACTCCACACAAATATGCCCTGAACCTGTACCCCTCCATAACCTCCCTGTCTCTCTGGATCGTACCAATGCAGAACTCCACACAAATATGCCCTGAACTTGTACCCCTCATTACCTCCCTGTCTCACTGGAACGTCCCAACGCAGAACTCCACACAAATATGCCCTGAACCTGTCCCCTCCATAACCTGCCTGTCTCAATGGAACGTACCATTGCAGAACACCACACAAATATGCCCTGAACCTGTACCCCTCCATAACCTCCCTGTCTCACTGGAACGTACCAATGCAGAACTCCACACAAATATGCCCTGAACCTGTACCCCTCCATAACCTCCCTGTCTCACTGGAACTTACCAATGCAGAACTCCACACAAATATGCCCTGAACCTGTACCCTCCATAACCTCATTGTCTCACTGGTACGTACCAATGCTGTACTCCACACAAATATGCCCTGAACCTGTACCCCTCCATAACCTCCCTGTCTCACTGGAACGTACCAATGCAGAACTCCACACAAACATGCCCTGAACCTGTACCCTCCATATCCTCATTGTCTCACTGGAACGTACCAATGCTGTACTCCACACAAATATGCCCTGAACATGTACCCGTCCATATTCTCCCTGTCTCAGTGGAACGTCCCACTGCAGAACTCCACACAAATATGCATTGAACCTGTACCCTCCATAACCTCCCTGTCTCACTAGAACGTACCACTGCAGAACTCCACACAAATTTGCCATGAACCTGTACCCTCCATAACCTCCCTGTCTGACTGGAAAGTACCAATGCAGAACTCCACACAAATATGCCCTGAAACTGTACCCGACCATAATCTCCCTGTCTCACAGGAACGTACCACTGCAGAACTCCACACAAAAATGCACTGAACCTGTACCCTGCATAACCTCCCTGTCTCACTGGAACGTACCAATGCAGAACTACACACAAATATGCCCTGAATCTGTACCCCTCCATAACCTCCCTGTCTCACTGGAACGCACCAATGCCGAACTCCACTCAAATATGCCCTGAACCTGTACCCTGCATAACATCCCTGTCTCACTGGAACGTACCATTGCAGAACACCACACAAATGTGCCCTGAACCTGTACCCCTCCATAACCACCCTGTCTCACTGGAACGTACCAATGCAGAACACCACACAAATATGCCCTGAAACTGTTCCCGTCCATAACCTCCCAGTCTCACTGGAACGTACCAATGCAGAACTACACACAAATATGCCCTGAACCTGTACCCCTCCATAACCTCCCAGTCTCACTGGAAAGCACCAATGCCGAACTCCACTCAAATATGCCCTGAACCTGTACCCTGCATAACCTACCTGTCTCACTGGAGCGTACCATTGCAGAAAACCACAGAAATGTGCCCTGAACCTGTACCCCTCCATAACCACCCTGTCTAACTGGAACGCACCAATGAAGAACTCCACACAAATATGCCCTGAACCTGTACCCCTCCATAACCTCCCTTTCTCACTGGAATGTACCAATGCAGAACTCCACCCAAATATGCCCTGAACCTGTATCCCTGCATAACCTCCCTGTCTCACTGGAACGTACCAATGCAGAACTACACAAAAATATGCCCTGAACCTGTACCCCTCCATAACCTCCCTGGCTCACTGGAACGCACCAATGCCGAACTCCACTCAAATATGCCCTGAACCTGTACCCTCCATAACCTCATTGTCTCACTGGAACGTACCAATGCTGTACTCCACACAAATATGCCCTGAACCTGTACCCCTCCATAACCTCCCTGTCTCACTGGAACGTACCAATGCAGAACTCCACACAAATATGCCCTGAACCTGTACCCCTCCATAACCTCCCTGTCTCACTGGAACGTACCAATGCAGAACTCCACACAAATATGCCCTGAACCTGTACCCCTCCATAACCTCCCTGTCTCACTGGAACGTCACAACGCAGAACTCCACACAAATATGCCCTGAACCTGTACCACTCCATAACCTCCCTGTCTGACTGGAAAGTACCAATGCAGAACTCCACACAAATATGCCCTGAAACTGTATCCGACCATAATCTCCCTGTCTCACAGGAACGTACCACTGCAAAACTCCACACAAATATGCCCTGAACCTGTACCCTGCATAACCTCCCTGTCTCACTGGAACGTACCAATGCAGAACTACACACAAATATGCCCTGAACCTGTACCCCTCCATAACCTGCCTGTCTCACTGGAACGTACCATTGCAGAACTCCACACAAATATGCTCGGAAACCTGTACCCCTCCATAACCTCCCTGTCTCACTGGAACGTACCAATGCAGAACTACACACAAATATGCCCTGAACCTGTCCCCTCCATAACCTGCCTGTCTCAATGGAACGTACCATTGCAGAACACCACACAAATATGCCCTGAACCTGTACCCCTCCATAACCTCCCTGTCTCACTGGAACGTACCAATGCAGAACTCCACACAAATATGCCCTGAACCTGTACCCCTCCATAACCTCCCTGTCTCACTGGAACGTACCAATGCAGAACTCCACACAAATATGCCCTGAACCTGTACCCCTCCATAACCTCCCTGTCTCACTGGAACGTCCCAACGCAGAACTCCACACAAATATGCCCTGAACCTGTACCACTCCATAACCTCCCAGTCTCACTGGAACGTACCAATGCAGAACTCCACACAAATATACCCTGAACCTGTACCCCTCCATAACCTCCCTGTCTCACTGGAACTTACCAATGCAGAACTCCACACAAATATGCCCTGAACCTGTACCCTCCATAACCTCATTGTCTCACTGGTACGTACCAATGCTGTACTCCACACAAATATGCCCTGAACCTGTACCCCTCCATAACCTCACTGTCTCACTGGAACGTACCAATGCAGAACTCCACACAAACATGCCCTGAACCTGTACCCTCCATATCCTCATTGTCTCACTGGAACGTACCAATGCTGTACTCCACACAAATATGCCCTGAACATGTACCCGTCCATATTCTCCCTGTCTCAGTGGAACGTCCCACTGCAGAACTCCACACAAATATGCATTGAACCTGTACCCTCCATAACCTCCCTGTCTCACTAGAACGTACCACTGCAGAACTCCACACAAATTTGCCATGAACCTGTACCCTCCATAACCTCCCTGTCTGACTGGAAAGTACCAATGCAGAACTCCACACAAATATGCCCTGAAACTGTACCCGACCATAATCTCCCTGTCTCACAGGGACGTACCACTGCAGAACTCCACACAAATATGCCCTGAAACTGTACCCTGCATAACCTCCCTGTCTCACTGGAACGTACCAATGCAGAACTACACACAAATATGCCCTGAACCTGTACCCCTCCATAACCTGCCTGTCTCACTGGAAAGTACCATTGCAGAACTCCACACAAATATGCTCGGAAACCTGTACCCCTCCATAACCTACCTGTCTCACTGGAACGTACCAATGCAGAACTACACACAAATATGCCCTGAACCTGTACCCCTCCATAACCTCCCTGTCTCACTGGAACGCACCAATGCCGAACTCCTCTCAAATATGCCCTGAACCTGTACCCTGCATAACCTGCCTGTCTCACTGGAGCGTACCATTGCAGAACACCACAGAAATATGCCCTGAACCTGTACCCCTCCATAACCACCCTGTCTAACTGGAACGCACCAATGCAGAACTCCACACAAATATGCCCTGAACCTGTACCCCTCCATAACCTCCCTGTCTCACTGGAATGTACCAATGCAGAACTCCACCCAAATATGCCCTGAACCTGTATCCCTGCATAACCTCCCTGTCTCACTGGAACGTACCAATGCAGAACTACACAAAAATATGCCCTGAACCTGTACCCCTCCATAACCTCCCTGGCTCACTTGAACGCACCAATGCCGAACTCCACTCAAATATGCCCTGAACCTGTACCCTCCATAACCTCCCTGTCTCACTGGAACGTACCAATGCAGAACTCCACACAAACTTGCCCTGAACCTGTACCCTCCATATCCTCATTCTCTCACTGGAACGTACCAATGCTGTACTCCACACAAATATGCATTGAACCTGTACCCTCCATAACCTCCCTGTCTCACTGGAACGTACCACTGCAGAACTCCACACAAATTTGCCATGAACCTGTACCCTCCATAACCTCCCTGTCTGACTGGAAAGTACCAATGCAGAACTCCACACAAATATGCCCTGAAAATGTAGTTGACCATAATCTCCCTGTCTCACAGGAACGTACCACGGCAGAACTCCACACAGATATGCCCTGAACCTGTACCCTGCATAACCTCCCTGTCTCACTGGAACGTACCAATGCAGAACTACACACAAATATGCCCTGATCCTGTACCCCTCCATAACCTCCCTGTCTCACTGGAACGCACCAATGCCGAACTCCACTGAAATATGCCCTGAACCTGTACCCTGCATAACCTCCCTGTCTCACTGGAAAGTACCAATGCAGAACTCCACACAAATATGCCCTGAACCTGTACCACTCCATAACCTCCCAGTCTCACTGGAATGTACCAATGCAGAACTACACATAAATATGCCCTGAACCTGTACCCCTCCACAACCTCCCTGTCTCACTAGAACGTACCAATGCAGAACTCCACACAAATATGCCCTGAACCTGTACCCCTCCATAACCTCCCTGTCTCTCTGGATCGTACCAATGCAGAACTCCACACAAATATGCCCTGAACTTGTACCCCTCATTACCTCCCTGTCTCACTGGAACGTCCCAACGCAGAACTCCACACAAATATGCCCTGAACCTGTCCCCTCCATAACCTGCCTGTCTCAATGGAACGTACCATTGCAGAACACCACACAAATATGCCCTGAACCTGTACCCCTCCATAACCTCCCTGTCTCACTGGAACGTACCAATGCAGAACACCACACAAATATGCCCTGAACCTGTACCCCTCCATAACCTCCCTGTCTCACTGGAACGTACCAATGCAGAACTCCACACAAATATGCCCTGAACCTGTACCCCTCCATAACCTCCCTGTCTCACTGGAACGTCCCAACTGAGAACTCCACACAAATATGCCCTGAACCTGTACCACTCCATAACCTCCCAGTCTCACTGGAACGTACCAATGCAGAACTCCACACAAATATACCCTGAACCTGTACCCCTCCATAACCTCCTTGTCTCACTGGAACTTACCAATGCAGAACTCCACACAATTATGCCCTGAACCTGTACCCTCCATAACCTCATTGTCTCACTGGTACGTACCAATGCTGTACTCCACACAAATATGCCCTGAACCTGTACCCCTCCATAAACTCACTGTCTCACTGGAACGTACCAATGCAGAACTCCACACAAACATGCCCTGAACCTGTACCCTCCATATCCTCATTGTCTCACTGGAACGTACCAATGCTGTACTCCACACAAATATGCCCTGAACATGTACCCGTCCATATTCTCCCTGTCTCAGTGGAACGTCCCACTGCAGAACTCCACACAAATATGCATTGAACCTGTACCCTCCATAACCTCCCTGTCTCACTAGAACGTACCACTGCAGAACTCCACACAAATTTGCCATGAACCTGTACCCTCCATAACCTCCCTGTCTGACTGGAAAGTACCAATGCAGAACTCCACACAAATATGCCCTGAAACTGTACCCGACCATAATCTCCCTGTCTCACAGGAACGTACCACTGCAGAACTCCACACAAATATGCCCTGAACCTGTACCCTGCATAACCTCCCTGTCTCACTGGAACGTACCAATGCAGAACTACACACAAATATGCCCTGAACCTGTACCGCTCCATAACCTCCCTGTCTCACTGGAACGCACCAATGCCGAACTCCACTCAAATATGCCCTGAACCTGTACCCTGCATAACATCCCTGTCTCACTGGAACGTACCATTGCAGAACACCACACAAATGTGCCCTGAACCTGTACCCCTCCATAACCACCCTGTCTCACTGGAACGTACCAATGCAGAACACCACACAAATATGCCCTGAAACTGTACCCCTCCACAACCTCCCAGTCTCACTGGAACGCACCAATGCCGAACTCCACTCAAATATGCCCTGAACCTGTACCCTGCATAACCTGCCTGTCTCACTGGAGCGTACCATTGCAGAACACCACAGAAATATGCCCTGAACCTGTACCCCTCCATAACCACCCTGTCTAACTGGAACGCACCAATGCAGAACTCCACACAAATATGCCCTGAACCTGTACACCTCCATAACCTCCCTGTCTCACTGGAATGTACCAATGCAGAACTCCACCCAAATATGCCCTGAACCTGTATCCCTGCATAACCTCCCTGTCTCACTGGAACGTACCAATGCAGAACTACACAAAAATATGCCCTGAACCTGTACCCCTCCATAACCTCCCTGGCTCACTGGAACGCACCAATGCCGAACTCCACTCAAATATGCCCTGAACCTGTACCCTCCATAACCTCATTGTCTCACTGGAACGTACCAATGCTGTACTCCACACAAATATGCCCTGAACCTGTACCCCTCCATAACCTCCCTGTCTCACTGGAACGTACCAATGCAGAACTCCACACAAATATGCCCTGAACCTGTACCCCTCCATAACCTCCCTGTCTCACTGGAACGTACCAAGGCAGAACTCCACACAAATATGCCCTGAACCTGTACCCCTCCATAACCTCCCTGTCTCACTGGAACGTCCCAACGAAGAACTACACACAAATATGCCCTGAACCTGTACCACTCCATAACCTCCCAGTCTCACTGGAACGTACCAATGCAGAACTCCACACAAACATGCCCTGAACCTGTACCCTCCATAACCTCATTGTCTCACTGGAACGTACCAATGCTGTACTCCACACAAATATGCCCTGAACATGTACCCGTCCATATTCTCCCTGTCTCAGTGGAACGTCCCACTGCAGAACTCCACACAAATATGCATTGAACCTGTACCCTCCATAACCTCCCTGTCTCACTAGAACGTACCACTGCAGAACTCCACACAAATTTGCCATGAACCTGTACCCTCCATAACCTCCCTGTCTGACTGGAAAGTACCAATGCAGAACTCCACACAAATATGCCCTGAACCTGTACCCGACCATAATCTCCCTGTCTCACAGGAACGTACCACTGCAGAACTCCACACAAATATGTCCTGAACCTGTACCCTGCATAACCTCCCTGTCTCACTGGAACGTACCAATGCAGAACTACACACAAATATGCCCTGAACCTGTACCCCTCCATAACCTCCCTGTCTCACTGGAACGCACCAATGCCGAACTCCACTCAAATATGCCCTGAACCTGTACCCTGCATAACATCCCTGTCTCACTGGAACGTACCATTGCAGAACACCACACAAATGTGCCCTGAACCTGTACCCCTCCATATCCACCCTGTCTCACTGGAACGTACCAATGCAGAACACCACACAAATATGCCCTGAAACTGTTCCCGTCCATAACCTCCCAGTCTCACTGGAACGCACCAATGCCGAACTCCACTCAAATATGCCCTGAACCTGTACCCGTCCATATTCTCCCTGTCTCAGTGGAACGTCCCACTGCAGAAGTCCACACAAATATGCATTGAACCTGTACCCTCCATAACCTCCCTGTCTCACTAGAACGTACCACTGCAGAACTCCACACAAATTTGCCATGAACCAGTACCCTCCATCACCTCCCTGTCTGACTGGAAAGTACCAATGCAGAACTCCACACAAATATGCCCTGAACCTGTATCCCTGCATAACCTCCCTGTCTCACTGGAACGTACCAATGCAGAACTACACAAAAATATGCCCTGTACCTGTACCCCTCCATAACCTCCCTGGCTCACTGGAACGCACCAATGCCGAACTCCACTCAAATATGCCCTGAACCTGTACCCTCCAAAACCTCATTGTCTCACTGGAACGTACCAATGCTGTACTCCACACAAATATGCCCTGAACCTGTACCCCTCCATAACCTCCCTGTCTCACTGGAACGTACCAATGCAGAACTCCACACAAACTTGCCCAGAACCTGTACCCTCCATATCCTCATTGTCTCACTGGAACGTACCAATGCTGTACTCCACACAAATATGCATTGAACCTGTACCCTCCATAACCTCCCTGTCTCACTGGAACGTACCACTGCAGAACTCCACACAAATTTGCCATGAACCTGTACCCTCCTTAATCTCCCTGTCTGACTGGAAAGTACCAATGCAGAACTCCACACAAATATGCCCTGAAACTGTACCTGACCATAATCTCCCTGTCTCACAGGAACGTACCAATGCAGAACTCCACCCAAATATGCCCTGAACCTGTATCCCTGCATAACCTCCCTGTCTCACTGGAACGTACCAATGCAGAACTAAACAAAAATATGCCCTGAACCTGTACCCCTCCATAACCTCCCTGGCTCACTGGAACGCACCAATGCCGAACTCCACTCAAATATGCCCTGAACCTGTACCCTCCATAACCTCATTGTCTCACTGGAACGTACCAATGCTGTACTCCACACAAATATGCCCTGAACCTGTACCCCTCCATAACCTCCCTGTCTCACTGGAACGTACCAATGCAGAACTCCACACAAATATGCCCTGAACCTGTACCCCTCCATAACCTCCCTGTCTCACTGGAACGTACCAATGCAGAACTCCACACAAATATGCCCTGAACCTGTACCCCTCCATAACCTCCCTGTCTCACTGGAACGTCCCAACGCAGAACTCCACACAAATATGCCCTGAACCTGTACCACTCCATAACCTCCCAGTCTCACTGGAACGTACCAATGCAGAACTCCACACAAATATACCCTGAACCTGTACCCCTCCATAACCTCCCTGTCTCACTGGAACTTACCAATGCAGAACTCCACACAAATATGCCCTGAACCTGTACGCTCCATAACCTCATTGTCTCACTGGTACGTACCAATGCTGTACTCCACACAAATATGCCCTGAACCTGTACCCCTCCATAACCTCACTGTCTCACTGTAACGTACCAATGCAGAACTCCACACAAACATGCCCTGAACCTGTACCCTCCATATCCTCATTGTCTCACTGGAACGTACCAATGCTGTACTCCACACAAATATGCCCTGAACATGTACCCGTCCATATTCTCCCTGTCTCAGTGGAACGTCCCACTGCAGAACTCCACACAAATATGCATTGAACCTGTACCCTCCATAACCTCCCTGTCTCACTAGAACGTACCACTGCAGAACTCCACACAAATTTGCCATGAACCTGTACTCTCCATAACCTCCCTGTCTGACTGGAAAGTACCAATGCAGAACTCCACACAAATATGCCCTGAAACTGTACCCGACCATAATCTCCCTGTCTCACAGGAACGTACCACTGCAGAACTCCACACAAATATGCCCTGAACCTGTACCCTGCATAACCTCCCTGTCTCACTGGAACGCACCAATGACGAACTCCACTCAAATATGCCCTGAACCTGTACCCTGCATAACATCCCTGTCTCACTGGAACGTACCATTGCAGAGCACCACACAAATGTGCCCTGAACCTGTACCCCTCCATATCCACCCTGTCTCACTGGAACGTACCAATGCAGAACACCACACAAATAAGCCCTGAAACTGTTCCCGTCCATAACCTCCCAGTCTCACTGGAACGTACCACTGCAGAACTCCACACAAATATGCCCTGAACCTGTACCATGCATAACCTCCCTGTCTCACTGGAACGTACCAATGCAGAACTACACACAAATATGCCCTGAACCTGTACCCCTCCAAAACCTCCCAGTCTCACTGGAACGCACCAATGCCGAACTCCACTCAAATATGCCCTGAACCTGTACCCTGCATAACCTGCCTGTCTCACTGGAGCGTACCATTGCAGAACACCACAGAAATATGCCCTGAACCTGTACCCCTCCATAACCACCCTGTCTAACTGGAACGCACCAATGCAGAACTCCACACAAATATGCCCTGAACCTGTACCCCTCCATAACCTCCCTGTCTCACTGGAATGTACCAATGCAGAACTCCACCCAAATATGCCCTGAACCTGTATCCCTGCATAATCTCCCTGTCTCACTGGAACGTACCAATGCAGAACTACACAAAAATATGCCCTGAACCTGTACCCCTCCATAACCTCCCTGGCTCACTGGAACGCACCAATGCCGAACTCCACTCAAATATGCCCTGAACCTGTACCCTCCATAACCTCATTGTCTCACTGGAACGTACCAATGCTGTACTCCACACAAATATGCCCTGAACCTGTACCCCTCCATAACCTCCCTGTCTCACTGGAACGTACCAATGCAGAACTCCACACAAATATGCCCTGAACCTGTACCCCTCCATAACCTCCCTGTCTCACTGGAACGTACCAATGCAGAACTCCACACAAATATGCCCTGAACCTGTACCCCTCCATAACCTCCCTGTCTCACTGGAACGTCCCAACGCAGAACTCCACACAAATATGCCCTGAACCTGTACCACTCCATAACCTCCCAGTCTCACTGGAACGTACCAATGCAGAACTCCACACAAACATGCCCTGAACCTGTACCCTCCATATCCTCATTGTCTCACTGGAACGTACCAATGCTGTACTCCACACAAATATGCCCTGAACATGTACCCGTCCATATTCTCCCTGTCTCAGTGGAACGTCCCACTGCAGAACTCCACACAAATATGCATTGAACCTGTACCCTCCATAACCTCCCTGTCTCACTAGAACGTACCACTGCAGAACTCCACACAAATTTGCCATGAACCAGTACCCTCCATCACCTCCCTGTCTGACTGGAAAGTACCAATGCAGAACTCCACACAAATATGCCCTGAACCTGTATCCCTGCATAACCTCCCTGTCTCACTGGAACGTACCAATGCAGAACTACACAAAAATATGCCCTGTACCTGTACCCCTCCATAACCTCCCTGGCTCACTGGAACGCACCAATGCCGAACTCCACTCAAATATGCCCTGAACCTGTACCCTCCAAAACCTCATTGTCTCACTGGAACGTACCAATGCTGTACTCCACACAAATATGCCCTGAACCTGTACCCCTCCATAACCTCCCTGTCTCACTGGAACGTACCAATGCAGAACTCCACACAAACTTGCCCAGAACCTGTACCCTCCATATCCTCATTGTCTCACTGGAACGTACCAATGCTGTACTCCACACAAATATGCATTGAACCTGTACCCTCCATAACCTCCCTGTCTCACTGGAACGTACCACTGCAGAACTCCACACAAATTTGCCATGAACCTGTACCCTCCTTAATCTCCCTGTCTGACTGGAAAGTACCAATGCAGAACTCCACACAAATATGCCCTGAAACTGTACCTGACCATAATCTCCCTGTCTCACAGGAACGTACCAATGCAGAACTCCACCCAAATATGCCCTGAACCTGTATCCCTGCATAACCTCCCTGTCTCACTGGAACGTACCAATGCAGAACTAAACAAAAATATGCCCTGAACCTGTACCCCTCCATAACCTCCCTGGCTCACTGGAACGCACCAATGCCGAACTCCACTCAAATATGCCCTGAACCTGTACCCTCCATAACCTCATTGTCTCACTGGAACGTACCAATGCTGTACTCCACACAAATATGCCCTGAACCTGTACCCCTCCATAACCTCCCTGTCTCACTGGAACGTACCAATGCAGAACTCCACACAAATATGCCCTGAACCTGTACCCCTCCATAACCTCCCTGTCTCACTGGAACGTACCAATGCAGAACTCCACACAAATATGCCCTGAACCTGTACCCCTCCATAACCTCCCTGTCTCACTGGAACGTCCCAACGCAGAACTCCACACAAATATGCCCTGAACCTGTACCACTCCATAACCTCCCAGTCTCACTGGAACGTACCAATGCAGAACTCCACACAAATATACCCTAAACCTGTACCCCTCCATAACCTCCCTGTCTCACTGGAACTTACCAATGCAGAACTCCACACAAATATGCCCTGAACCTGTACGCTCCATAACCTCATTGTCTCACTGGTACGTACCAATGCTGTACTCCACACAAATATGCCCTGAACCTGTACCCCTCCATAACCTCACTGTCTCACTGTAACGTACCAATGCAGAACTCCACACAAACATGCCCTGAACCTGTACCCTCCATATCCTCATTGTCTCACTGGAACGTACCAATGCTGTACTCCACACAAATATGCCCTGAACATGTACCCGTCCATATTCTCCCTGTCTCAGTGGAACGTCCCACTGCAGAACTCCACACAAATATGCATTGAACCTGTACCCTCCATAACCTCCCTGTCTCACTAGAACGTACCACTGCAGAACTCCACACAAATTTGCCATGAACCTGTACCCTCCATAACCTCCCTGTCTGACTGGAAAGTACCAATGCAGAACTCCACACAAATATGCCCTGAAACTGTACCCGACCATAATCTCCCTGTCTCACAGGAACGTACCACTGCAGAACTCCACACAAATATGCCCTGAACCTGTACCCTGCATAACCTCCCTGTCTCACTGGAACGCACCAATGACGAACTCCACTCAAATATGCCCTGAACCTGTACCCTGCATAACATCCCTGTCTCACTGGAACGTACCATTGCAGAGCACCACACAAATGTGCCCTGAACCTGTACCCCTCCATATCCACCCTGTCTCACTGGAACGTACCAATGCAGAACACCACACAAATAAGCCCTGAAACTGTTCCCGTCCATAACCTCCCAGTCTCACTGGAACGTACCACTGCAGAACTCCACACAAATATGCCCTGAACCTGTACCATGCATAACCTCCCTGTCTCACTGGAACGTACCAATGCAGAACTACACACAAATATGCCCTGAACCTGTACCCCTCCAAAACCTCCCAGTCTCACTGGAACGCACCAATGCCGAACTCCACTCAAATATGCCCTGAACCTGTACCCTGCATAACCTGCCTGTCTCACTGGAGCGTACCATTGCAGAACACCACAGAAATATGCCCTGAACCTGTACCCCTCCATAACCACCCTGTCTAACTGGAACGCACCAATGCAGAACTCCACACAAATATGCCCTGAACCTGTACCCCTCCATAACCTCCCTGTCTCACTGGAATGTACCAATGCAGAACTCCACCCAAATATGCCCTGAACCTGTATCCCTGCATAATCTCCCTGTCTCACTGGAACGTACCAATGCAGAACTACACAAAAATATGCCCTGAACCTGTACCCCTCCATAACCTCCCTGGCTCACTGGAACGCACCAATGCCGAACTCCACTCAAATATGCCCTGAACCTGTACCCTCCATAACCTCATTGTCTGACTGGAACGTACCAATGCTGTACTCCACACAAATATGCCCTGAACCTGTACCCCTCCATAACCTCCCTGTCTCACTGGAACGTACCAATGCAGAACTCCACACAAATATCCCCTGAACATGTACCCGTCCATATTCTCCCTGTCTCAGTGGAACGTCCCACTGCAGAACTCCACACAAATATGCATTGAACCTGTACCCTCCATAACATCCCTGTCTCACTGGAACGTACCAATGCAGAACTACACACAAATATGCCCTGAACCTGTACCCCTCCATAACCTCCCTGTCTCACTGGAACGCACCAATGCCGAACTCCACTCAAATATGCCCTGAACCTGTACCCTGCAACATCCCTGTCTCACTGGAACGTACCATTGCAGAACACCACACAAATGTGCCCTGAACCTGTACCCCTCCATAACCACCCTGTCTCACTGGAACGTACCAATGCAGAACACCACACAAATATGCCCTGAAACTGTTCCCGTCCATAACCTCCCAGTCTCACTTGAACGTACCACTGCAGAACTCCACACAAATATGCCCTGAACCTGTACCCCTCCAAAACCTCCCAGTCTCACTGGAACGCACCAATGCCGAACTCCACTCAAATATGCCCTGAACCTGTACCCTGCATAACCTGCCTGTCTCACTGGAGCGTACCATTGCTGAACACCACAGAAATATGCCCTGAACCTGTACCCCTCCATAACCACCCTGTCTAACTGGAACGCACCAATGCAGAACTCCACACAAATATGCCCTGAACCTGTACCCCTCCATAACCTCCCTGTCTCACTGGAATGTACCAATGCAGAACTCCACCCAAACTTGCCCAGAACCTGTACCCTCCATATCCTCATTGTCTCACTGGAACGTACCAATGCTGTACTCCACACAAATATGCATTGAACCTGTACCCTCCATAACCTCCCTGTCTCACTGGAACGTACCACTGCAGAACTCCACACAAATTTGCCATGAACCTGTACCCTCCTTAACCTCCCTGTCTGACTGGAAAGTACCAATGCAGAACTCCACACAAATATGCCCTGAAACTGTACCTGACCATAATCTCCCTGTCTCACAGGAACGTACCACTGCAGAACTCCACACAAATATGCCCTGAACCTGTACCCTGCATAACCTCCCTGTCTCACTGGAACGTACCAATGCAGAAGTACACACAAGTATGCCCTGAACCTGTACCCGTCCATAACCTCCCTGTCTCACTGGAACGCACCAATGCCGAACTCCACACAAATATGCCGTGAAGCTGTACCCTCCATAACCTCCCTTCTCACTGGAATGTACCAATGCAGAACTACACACAAATATGCCCTGAACCTGTACCCCTCCATAATCTCCCTGTCTCACTGGAAGGTACCAATGCAGAACTTCACACAAATATGCCCTGAACCTGTACCCCTCCATAACCACCCTGTCTCTCTGGATCGTACCAATGCAGAACATCACACAAATATGCCCTGAACCTGTACCCCTCATTACCTCCCTGTCTCACTGGAACGTCCCAACGCAGAACTCCACACAAATATGCCCTGAACCTGTCCCCTCCGTAACCAGCCTGTCTCACTGGAACGTACCAATGCAGAACTCCACACAAATATACCCTGAACCTGTACCCCTCCATAACCTCCCTGTCTCACCGGAACTTACCAATGCAGAACTCCACACAAATATGCCCTGAACCTGTACCCTCCATAACCACATTTTCTCACTGGTACGTACCAATGCTGTACTCCACACAAATATGCCCTGAACCTGTACCCCTCCATAACCTCACTGTCTCACTGGAACGTACCAATGCAGAACTCCACACAAACATGCCCTGAACCTGTACCCTCCATATCCTCATTGTCTCACTGGAACGTACCAATGCTGTACTCCACACAAATATGCCCTGAACATGTACCCGTCCATATTCTCCCTGTCTCAGTGGAACGTCCCACTGCAGAACTCCACACAAATTTGCCATGAACCTGTACCCTCCATAACCTCCCTGTCTGACTGGAAAGTACCAATGCAGAACTCCACACAAGTATGCCCTGAAACTGTACCCGACCATAATCTCCCTGTCTCACAGGAACGTACCACTGCAGAACTCCACACAAATATGCCCTGAACCTGTACCCTGCATAACCTCCCTGTCTCAATGGAACGTACCAATGCAGAACTACACACAAATGTGCCCTGAACCTGTACCCGTCCATAACCTCCCTGTCTCACTGGAACGCACCAATGCCGAACTCCACACAAATATGCCCTGAAGCTGTACCCTCCATAACCTCCCTGTCTCACTGGAATGTACCAATGCAGAACTACACACAAATATGCCCTGAACCTGTACCCCTCCATAATCTCCCTGTCTCACTGGAAGGTACCAATGCAGAACTCCACACAAATATGCCCTGAACCTGTACCCCTCCATAACCTCCCAGTCTCTCTGGAACGTCCCAACGCAGAACTCAACACAAATATGCCCTGAACCTGTACCACTCCATAACCTCCCTGTCTCACTGGAACTTACCAATGCAGAACTCCACACAAATATGCCCTGAACCTGTACCCTCCATAACCTCATTGTCTCACTGGTACGTACCAATGCTGTACTCCACACAAAAATGCCTTGAACCTGTACCCCTCCATAACCTCACTGTCTCACTGGAACGTACCAATGCAGACCTCCACACAAACATGCCCTGAACCTGTACCCTCCATATCCTCATTGTCTCACTGGAACGTACCAATGCTCTACTCCACACAAATATGCCCTGAACATGTACCCGTCCATATTCTCCCTGTCTCAGTGGAACGTCCCACTGCAGAACTCCACACAAATTTGCCATGAACCTGTACCCTCCATAACCTCCCTGTCTCACAGGAACGTACCACTGCAGAACTCCACACAAATATGCCCTGAAACTGTACCCGACCATAATCTCCCTGTCTCACAGGAACGTACCACTGCAGAACTCCACACAAATATGCCCTGAACCTGTACCCTGCATAACCTCCCTATCTCACTGGAACGTACCAATGCAGAACTACACACAAATATGCCCTGAACCTGTACCCCTCCATAACCTCCCTGTCTCACTGGAACGCACCAATGCCGAACTCCACTCAAATATGCCCTGAACCTGTACCCTGCATAACCTCCATGTCTCACTGGAACGTACCATTGCAGAACACCACACAAATGTGCCCTGAACCTGTACCCCTCCATAACCACCCTGTCTCACTGGAATGTACCAATGCAGAACACCACACAAATATGCCCTGAAACTGTTCCCGTCCATAAACTCCCAGTCTCACTGGAACGTACCACTGCAGAACTCCACACAAATATGCCCTGAACCTGTACCATGCATATCCTCCCTGTCTAACTGGAACGCACCAATGCAGAACTCCAGACAAATATAACCTGAACCTGTACCCCTCCATAACCTCCCTATCTCACTGGAATGTACCAATGCAGAACTCCACCCAAATATGCCCTGAACCTGTATCCCTGCATAACCTCCCTGTCTCACTGGAACGTACCAATGCAGAACTACACAAAAATATGCCCTGAACCTGTACCCCTGCATAACCTCCCTGTCTCACTGGAACGCACCAATGCCGAACTCCACTCAAATATGCCCTGAACCTGTACCCTCCATAACCTCATTGTCTCACTGGAACGTACCAATGCTGTACTCCACAGAAATATGCCCTGAACCTGTACCCCTCCATAACCTCCCTGTCTCACTGGAACGTACCAATGCAGAACTCCACACAAACTTGCCCTGAACCTGTACCCTCCATATCCTCATTGTCTCACTGGAACGTACCAATGCTGTACTCCACACAAATATGCATTGAACCTTTACCCTCCATAACCTCCCTGTCTCACTGGAACGTACCACTGCAGAACTCCACACAAATTTGCCATGAACCTGTACCCTCCATAACCTCCCTATCTGACTGGAAAGTACCAATGCAGAACTCCACACAAATATGCCCTGAAACTGTACCTGACCATAATCTCCCTGTCTCACAGGAACGTACCACTGCAGAACTCCACACAAATATGCCCTGAACCTGTAGCCTGCATAACCTCCCTGTCTCACTGGAACGTACCAATGCAGAAGTACACACAAATATGCCCTGAACCTGTACCCGTCCATAACCTCCCTGTCTCACTGGAACGCACCAATGCCGAACTCCACACAAATATGCCCAGAAGCTGTACCCTCCATAACCTCCCTGTCTCACTGGAATGTACCAATGCAGAAGTACACACAAATATGACCTGAACCTGTACCCCTCCATAATCTCCCTGTCTCACTGGAAGGTACCAATGCAGAACTCCACACAAATATGCCCTGAACCTGTACCCCTCCATAACCTCCCTGTCTCTCTGGATCGTACCAATGCAGAACATCACACAAATATGCCCTGAAGCTGTACCCCTCATTACCTCCCTGTCTCACTGGAACGTCTCAACGCAGAACTCCACACAAATATGCCCTGAACCTGTCCCCTCCATAACCTGCCGGTCTCACTGGAACGTACCAATGCAGAACTCCACACAAATATACCCTGAACCTGTACCCCTCCATAACCTCCCTGTCTCACTGGAACTTACCAATGCAGAACTCCACACAAATATGCCCTGAACCTGTACCCTCCATAACCTCATTGTCTCACTGGTACGTACCAATGCTGTACTCCATACAAATATGCCCTGAACCTGTACCCCTCCATAACCTCACTGTCTCACTGGAACGTACCAATGCAGAACTCCACACAAACATGCCCTGAACCTGTACCCTCCATATCCTCATTGTCTCACTGGAACGTACCAATGCTGTACTCCACACAAATATGCCCTGAACATGTACCCGTCCATATTCTCCCTGTCTCAGTGGAACGTCCCACAGCAGAACTCCACACAAATTTGCCATGAACCTGTACCCTCCATAACCTCCCTGTCTGACTGGAAAGTACCAATGCAGAACTCCA